>NW_027496749.1:0-173411 GCF_021521415.1 Bidens hawaiensis
TCTCGGGCTTAAACTATAGTTCTCAGCCGCTTCCACATCCCTGTTAACTTGGACACCTCTACCATGGTTACTGGATTGAGCAAACAAATTACCTTTGTAACTACTTTTTGATCGACTGAAAGGAACTGACCTTGAGAATATGAAGTCTGTTCTCTCCCTTGCAGACATTCCTTAAACGCCTTAAGTATTCCAGCAACATCTTCAAACATCATACTATAGAGATCAACATTTTTTTCGATTGAGGCTACCAGTTGGAAGTATCTATCTGGAACCACACCCAGTTGGTTCTTCACAAGACATTTTACTCAAATGCGTGACCTAGACTCTTTTCCTTTAAAACTATACCTGTTATTTTTCCTGCAAATTGGTCAATAGTCTCGTCTTCCTTCATCTTGAGTTTCTTAAATTCATTTTCAACGTTAGCAATCGAGCCTTTTGGACTCGCTTGATTCTAACATACCGTGCCTTCAAATCCATTCATATATTTCGGGCATTCTTGTATTGAGAAATCTGAAAAAGATATCACATTCCATCACTTGAAACAAAAAACGATGTTGCCATTTTATTTTTCTTCGCATCTACAGTTGCACCCGAATCTAGCTAAACAACTTCCCATAGCCCTTGATTATCCAAAATTTCTACCATCGAAATAGTCTATGTGATGCAATTAGTTCCATTTATCTTTAGAACCTGCAGCGATATCCCCCTGTTGCTTTAGTTATATTATCGAATCTTCATCCTTACCTTCCATTGACGGTGTTGAACCCCTTTTCTCCTCTTCATTGGAACAAGTACAAAACAATCAGTCTAAACAACTTTTTAGAACTGAACACGCTTGCTCACAAAATAAATCAAACCTTGGTTAAAACCTAACACATTCAACCCTTGTAAAATACGAACTCCGACTTGAACTAACTTGTTCAACTCAAATGAAAACCAACAATAATGGTTAAATCATCTTGCTTAACCAATAAATATATTAAACTTGACTTGTTTTCATACTTATTGACCTCTTTTTTCCTTTTTGACTTTGTCACATCCTAATTGTGATAATAATACATAAAAGAATCTCGTTTGGGCTAAAGAATGGAAGATTTCGGGATTCAAGCATCATCAAACAACAAGAAACCCGTCTAGATCACGTGTTAACTCAAATCCAAACCAAACCAGATCCAAGAAAGGTACATTCATGTTGTAAAGGTTAGGTTTTTGAGGTCGGTTTTCCATTGGATTTGATATTAGGGCAAATCGGGTTTTAAAATGTAAGAAAAACATAAGCTTGATCCTACACAAGTTGTTTTGAATGAAACGGGACAACCGGGTATTGTTCGGTCCATGGTAAAGCAATAAAATAGCCCATAACTCGTTTTATCACTAAAACGGGCATAACGGGATGTAAGAAAATGAGGTTGTAATGGCTCATAACTCGTTTTATCAGTAAAACGGGCATAACGGGATGGAAGAAAGTGATTAGAATGGAAAGGTATATAAAACCTGTTTCGAATCGAGTTTTTAAGAAACTTGTTTTGTTTGGAGGAAAAACAATTCGAATCGAATTAAAACAAATCGAATCGAAATGAAATGAATCGAATTGAATTGAAACGAATCGAATCGAACTGAAACTCGATTCGGTTAAAGATGCATTTTTTTGATAAAATTTTAATGAAGCCTTATTAATAAAAATAAGGCCCCTAGGACCCCGTTTCCAAGGGCGCTGCCCTAGGACCCCCCATTCGTTAGGGATTTTACCAACCTAGAAATATGACTTCGGTTTGGAGAAGTTAAGTGACGTTCTTAAATTGTACACATTTAGTCGTGCCCAACGGAGAAGAGGTGTCACCATAAACTCAGAAAAGAAACAGATGTAGGTAAGTTTCTAGCCCATAATCCTTGTTATGTTTTCGGGTTTGAGTGCATACTCGATGTAATTAGTTAATACACTTACCTTGAGTGGTAAGTGTATGATATGTGAATGTTTTATGGTTGTATGGTTATGATGGCGGCATACCATAATAATATATGTGAAAGGATGGGGACAGACCCTAATAATATATGTGAGGTTATAGGGCGAAATGCTCTTTAAAATGTATAAGTATTTATGTAAAAGTAAGTTAAAATATGAAAGTATGAAAGTAAGAAAGAATGAAAGTATGAAGGTAAGAATGAAGGTATGTACTTATGTATGCACGGAAGAAAGTTAAGCGGACTATGTATGTAGTAGGCATCAATGATGTGAATGTAATGTATGTTGCTTTATTAACTAGAACTCACTCAACGTAGATAACTTTTAGTATGAGCGCAGGTAAATAGGCTGAAGGAGTTGGCTTGAGGAAGGCACATGGTAGGAACTACGAACTGCATGGTTGGCATCTACAGAATTCCTCGTACCAAAAGCAACAATTCCTTCTCGAAAAAGAACTATTTAAATAAAAAAAACTATTGGAACTTTTTTTCTTCGTAACTTGCTCAAGTAATGATGACTAATGCACTCTTGTCTAAACGTCGATTAATATCACCAACAGACATCTGAAGGTCAAGTAATGATGATTAATGATTCTTCAACAGTAGATCATGTTCGGCAAAAGTCTTTTGATTGGCTTGATCTTTAACAAGAATTTGCTGCATCATCTCTTCCAATCTTCCCATACCACCACTTAAATCTTTCCCATTACTTGAACTTTCAACACTAGAACCCCTAGTATTATACTAACCTTGCCCTCGGTTAAAAGAAGCTTGCAAACCAGGTGGTGCACTTGAAGAGTGCCAATTAAAGTTTCCTTGATTCGGGTCCTTGTAGGCGTTACAATTTTGATTGTTGTTGTTATAAGTGTTAAGAAACCTGTTCTGACCAGCAACAAAGTCCAACTCTTGACTCATCAACGGGGACTCCAATGTACCATGACCACCCCTGCATAACTCACACTTATCAACTTTAGCCTTGAGTTCCTTTACATCTCTAGTTTAACATTCCAAAGCAGCAGCCACACAAGTGTCCAGATTAATCTGGTGCACACCTGGAGAAGATGAGGGTGTAATAGTGACAGGAATGGAATTCACGTGTCATGGCCTTTTTGTTGTACTCGGATTGGGAAAAACTTTCAAACATTTCATTGCATTCTGTGACATTCTTACTATCCATCACCCCCGCAGTAGTGTCTAAACGGGTTTGAGTTTCATAATTCAGCCTCTTATAAACCTTCTTAACAAGAGCCTGTGGTGTTGATCATTCTGTGGACAACATGACAACAAATTCCAAAAACGCTCCCATGCCTGATAATTAAGTTCATTCGGCTCCATGTGAAAGGAGTGTAATTAGTCACGAAGGTTAGATGCTTTAGCAGTAGGGAAGTACATCTTGATAAATGCTGAACGAATTGCCTCCCAAGTAGTGAATGTGTGGGGCGGTTGCGTTTCGAGCCAAGTGGTTGCCCGTCCTGCAAGTGAAAATGGAAATAAATGTAGGAATATAGCATCTTCAGTAGGACAATGTTAATTAAAACTCTTAAGAACATGGATGAGGCGGTTAATGTGTGCTGGTGAATCTTCGTCTTCACGCCCATGAAATTGGTTTGGTTGGGTGAGAGCATTCATGACCTATGACAGAATCTTCCACGAATTTAGTTATTGATCTCGAGAATAAAGATAGACGAATGGTTTCTGTTGAAACCATCGAAAGCTTGCTCGAAAACAGTTATGTTGTTGTTAGCCATTTGGATGTCTGGTAAACTTCTTGTATTTGATAGTGGTGAACTTTGTGGTGATGATTTTGATGTAGAACTAGACTCTGACGGTTGTTTTTATGATGATGAACTAGCCTCAGACTTCAATGGAGAAGGTCCAAGATTATCCAGTGGTGGTACTTGTGAATCAAGATGTTGCATATACTTGTAAAACGCAAAATACCAAGTAAGTAGACTAAAAAGAAAACTTAAAAAAAATAAACTAACATTAAATTAGACTCCTACGACTCAAACAAAAATATGAAATAAAGCAAATAGCACGTATGTAGCAAGTAAGTCTAATTGAAGCTAATAGAGCAATCGCCAAAAGTCCCAGGCAACGGTTCCAAAAACTTGACGTGCTAAAAGTAGTCTAATAATTTTTAACTAAATTACGTTAAAATATGCACAAAGTAATACTCTAGCCTCTTTAAAACTCGACTAAACTACTGACCGGAAAGTGAACCAATCGACTCTAGTAAAGCTAAGTAAGTTCGGGTATCAAACCCACGAGACTCTTTTAATTACGTAAATGACCTAATTAGACTCGACAAGCTGACACGACTATAATTATTAAAAGGGGGTTTTAAATTAATTAAGATTTGTAAGTCCCGAATCTGGATCACTACAATATGATATCAACCAAACGAGTATTGGTGCGGAATACCAACACTCGGTGATTCAAGAACACGAATAATAATAAGTGAAGTAACACACGATTGCTTCAAAACACACGTATATTATTGAATACGTCGGGCGCTTAAGCACTTACAATACTCGATCACAAATACTAGGAATGAACCCAAACACGATGTTAGTGCGGATCACTATAATATGATATGAACCCGAACACGAGTGTAAGTCCAAATGCACATGATTATATTATTGAACCGTCTGGTACATGAGATTACACAAATTGGTATTGCTCTCTAGATGATGGCTCTCAAAGTGTTCAACTTCTCTCAATGTGAACAACCTCTACCATATACATTATGTAAACTATATATAGGGAAACCAAACACCTAGGCCCATATTAATCACAAGCCCACCGAGAACTCTTTAGAGTTCCTGGTTTACATAGCTAACCCATAGCCCAGCCCAATAAACACATAAGTAAGTACAAACCACCATGGACCCAACAATCTCCCCCTTGGTTTGTAGCTTCGTTCTTGTTTATTTCACTTCAGACTAACCTAACCGAAATCCATAAGGATTTTGGTATTTCACCAATGCAATTCTTCAACTCGTCTTCATTTATGTCACTTTAGTCTTGATCATGTCATGGCCTTTTGATATGCGTCAGTCTAACCAAAATATGACCCAACAATCTTGCCTTTAGACTGATGCTTTCAAGATCTTCAGAATCTTTAACAGAACATAATCAGCAACTTCAATGATCAGCAACTTCAGCATCTGCATCCAATACTCTACCATCTCCCCCTTTTTGACAGAATCATCCAATTGAGTCTCAGATACTTCAAATGCTTCCATTGCAAGAAATCAGTCTTGAAAGAACAATCAACTTTGATAGAAAGATCAACCAAAATTTTGTTGAAAACAATTAAATAAAACAAAATAAGACAGACATAGTTTTGTAATTTTTATTTTTTTGTTTTTTTTTTTAAATTTCTTGAAAAGACTTGAAATGAGATCATACCTGCTAAACCAAATATAACACAATAACCGATATCAGATTTCATGAGCTGAAAACTTCCAAACAATTTCTTAACATATTTGTTTTGACAAGAGTAATCAAGAAGTAAAGAATAAAATAAATGAAATAAAATAAAACCTAAAACAACAAATAAAACAAATTTAATCACCCGGTCTTCTTGTAATTTAGCTAAAAATTGGGAAAAATTTCAGTTTTTGATAAAAATGCCGCCTTTATGAAAAGATCCGAACATGGAATCATATTGTTTAAGGTGCTTTCACAAAGATTCATGTTCAACGTTATTATGACATAAAGAAACAGGTTGATAGCAGGTATAACGAACTTAGCATGATTTTCATTGCATCATTGATATGAATTAGGTTCAGTTCGGCATAAATCTTAGATGGACATCACTCATGGACCTGTGATGCCTCCTATCTCTTCTCAAAGCGTATTTGTCTATCCCCAGATCACCCCAATTTCACTCCAACCCCCTAGTGCTTGATCAAAAGATTTTATATAAAAGCAAATTTAAGCTTTAAGGTTGAACATTGGACTTAGTGCCAGTAAACTGACAAGCCTTTCATTCGAGAGACATGACAGGACTTACTTGTGTGCCCCCATCTCTGTAGTTCTAGTTTGACCCTTTAAGCTTTTGAAATACCTTTTTTTTTAACAGCACAAATTATAAACATACTCATAATAAGTTTTTTTTTCCCTTTCCCTTTTTTTCATCTTTTCTTTTTTTTTTTTATAATAATAAACATAATAGCACAATATTTTTGGTGATCAAGACACTAACGGGCTCGTGTATGACTGGGTAATTGCTTTTCTGCCTATCATTCTGAGAGATGTATATGGAGACTTGCACATTTCTTCAAAATGACTCTCCACAGTAAGTTTAGCATATTTAGTTTATATCACTTTAACTTTTACGCATCATGGAAAGCTACCATATACATCAATGACTGTTCTAGAGCCCTTTAAGCTTAATAACTTCACCCGTTGGGCACACAGAAACAATTTATCTATCACTTTCCAAAGGTTGGATCAATTTTCATTTGAAAATATTTTAAAGCTTCTAAAAAGCTGTTAACTGAATAGTAATATCACTTCCCATAGAATTTACAGAAGACAGACATGTTAAGAACTCAGTCACCCCGGTCACTCTTCAGTTTTCAGGTAAATGGCTATCCCGTATGACCACTAGTGGTTAATAGGACCAAAAAACATATGAACTACGTGTCCCTCCAACTTGGAATTACCGACATAATTTTAAGTGAAAGAATTCAAAACACAAAAACACATCACAATCGCCCCTGATGCTTTCAGTCTTTAGATGAATGGCTATCATGTGAATCTACAAGTAGATCACCAGACCAAACATATAGAAGTATATGTTCTTCAAACTTGAGCAACCGACATAATTTTAAGCGAGAGTAAAGTTTGAAAGACATAGAATTTTTTTATTATTAAACGCACACACACACTCTTTTTGAATTTTTTAAATTTCTCCCCCTAAATTTGTGCAAAAACTTTTATGTACAAATTTAACCTCAAAAAGTCTCAATCGTCGAAACGAAGTATTTAATAAAAAATGAAGTGTGATACTCAGCCAACTGATGTACTATCATTTCTCATGGATGTTAAAGTCATTTTCTCATTTTTTTTGGAAACATAATACACTATACTTGAAAAACTATATGTGAACATATTTTTGTATTTTTTTAAAATTTAAAATTTTAAAATCTTTTTGATTGATCAATCTTTCATACCAAAGTGATACGGTTACCTTTTATCTTCAAGACATCATTTTTCATTTGTGAGAATCTCCCCCTAGGAATAAGCTTGTTTAGAGATTCTGCATCTTTGTGAGTTGAATGTCTTGAACAAGCCTTTTAATATGCAATGTATTCCCTGATTTGTTCCTACACACTTAGAGAGCAGATTAAAAACGTTCTGTCACCCTAAATTCCCGTCCAGGCCAACAAATAATCCATTTTATGGTTTAAAGATTTTAAAAACAATGGATATTTGCCCTATCATGTGCCTGGAACAACCCATATAATAAACAAAGAGTTTGTGGTTGTTCCTACACGCATAGCGTGATCAGTTGGACATAGGAACCCAAGTCATAAATGTCTTGGGGTTCCCTTGAGCATCAACATATGTGACCTCTTGCCAACTCATATCTTTCCCATCTTTAATAGAATCGTTTGTTAATACAGATTCTGTTTGCTGAGTTTTAAGTTTCCAAGTCTGTCTTGGTTTGTGAAATTTGATAGAACAGACTTTGGAGTGGAGCAATTCGAATTCGAATTCAAATTCTTAGAACTCTCAACACTCTTTGATTTTTGAAAATTTATTCTTCTTTTAACAGTTTCTAAATCATTTGAGTGTAAACCTATCACATTAACTTTGAATCCTTGAGTATCTGTGACCCGTTGTACAGATACACGTGGTTTTCTAAAATAAGCATTTTATTTAACCACTGGATTCTGTTGAAACCTGTTACCTTTCACCTGAGTGGCTTTTCTATTAACAGCACGGTAGTGACACTCCTGTGCCAAATGCCCGCCTTTCCCACAAATGAAATACGCCTTCATCCTTCTTCTAAAGTCGACGGAAGAACTTGCCTCATGTTGGAATTCCTTCTTAGGAAAGGTTTTTTCATTCTTCTTGTCCCTTGGCGCAGCCTTCTGATTTTGCTTGTAATATGGAATATATAGACGTTGGACACAATTTCTGGCTATATGTCCTGGTGTGCCATAGTGGTAACATGTTTGCCTCTTAATATAAGTAGCACCCGATGATTTATCAACACATGGAGATCCGTATGATCTATGAGGATGAGACTGTCCTTGTTGTGCTGATTTCTTATGTGCCTTCCTTCTGTTGCCACAACTCTGTGTATTATTATAAGTACAATTTTGTGTTGTGGTTTCATCTGAGTTTGATGACACGTTAGAATGAGATTCACTTTCACTAGCCTGAACCCCTTTACTATCAGAAGCAACATCATTTACTATATCTAAAGCAACATTATTTACTATATTTGCACATGAAGTAGAAGCATCAAAATTGTTCACACATTTAAAAACAGGCTTGATTTCCTCTAGGGATCCTGATCCAACAGTTTCATATTTAACCTGTTTACCATACTTCATGTCTTTTATCTTTTCCTCCTGTTCTTTGGTAACAGGGGTAGGGACATAATTGTGGTTGTAAGGTGGGGGAACTTGACTGTATCCTATTCCCTCACCTTCATTTTCCTTCCACCACAATTGGTTTTCAATCATTGAGTTAACTACTTTACTGGAACCATAGAATTTTTTAAAATCAAGTTCAGTATTTTCAAACTTACTAGTTAGATTCAAGATCTCTAACTTGGAGGCTTTCAGTTTTGCAGTTAACTCAGCAATTTCTTGTTTGGCATCTAGATGATGACAGCTCTTTATACTAAAATCAGACTTAAGTTTTTTAATATCCTTGTTCTGAGCTTCTATTTTGTCTAGAAAACCCTTTTCATTCTTCTTAAGTTTAAAATTTTCTGATTTTATTCTTTCCATATCTCTACTTAGACTGTCATTATGAAGCTTATACATATCTATTTTGTCACCACAATTTAGAGAACATGGTTGAAAAACGAGTTGTTGAGAATCCATGGAGTAATTAATCTGATTAAATTGATTTTCCCGCCAAATTTCTCGAAAAAATATGATCTCCAAAATTCTCAATAAAGATGTCCGGCTCAAAAGAGGCGTCCAAGAAAAATTTCGTTCAAGACAAATTTTTTCGAATTTCCCGCCAAAATTTCTCCGAAAATTACCCGAAAAAAAAAATTGTTTTCGCCAAAATTTTCAAAAATGAGTTTTTACTTAATAGGAGTATTCTGGAAAATTTTTGTTCAAGAAAAATTTTCCCGCCAAAAAACTCTTTTGACCGAAAACTCTAAGTATTTGACCGAGAATACTTCTGGCCGAAAACCTCTGTTGACCGAGATCAAATATGGTTGACCGAGAACACAAAATGTTGACCGAAAACTATGAAGACCGGCCGAAATCACTTGATTTTGGCCGAGAACTTGTGAAATGTGGCAGAGAACACTCAATAGTTGGCCGAAAACACTTGGTTTGGCCGAAAACAAACAAACTGGTTGGTTGTTTGGGCCGAAAACACTGAACTGTTAACCGAAAACCCTTCTGTCTTGGCAGAAAACACCTTTTCTTGGCAGAGAACACTTGTTTGACCAGCGGATTTTGGTAACTAAATAAAATCCGAAATTTATGGGATTTGAATTTAAATCCAAAATCAATCCAAGTTCTTTCCAAGTTATCTGATTTATAGCCAAAAATAATACTCCTTCTTCTCCGATAACCTTCTCACCGGAAAATTCACCACAACCAACAAAAAACAAGATCTTGAATCTGTTAATATCACAATAACGAGTCTGAATTCGTCCAAGGCTCTGATACCAATTGTAAGTCCCAAATCTAGATCCCTACAATATGATATCCAACAAACGAGTATTGGTGCGGAATACTAACACTCGGTGATTCAAGAACACGAATAATAACAAGTGAAGTAACACACGATTGCTTTAAAACACACGTATATTATTGAATACGTCGGGTACTTAAGCACTTACAATACTCGATCACAAATACTAGGAATGAACCTAAACACGATGTTAGTACGGATCACTACAATATGATATGACCCCGAACATGAGTGTAAGTCCAAATGCACACGATTATATTATTAAACCATATGGTACATGAGATTACGCAAATTGGTATTGCTCTCTAGATGATGGCTCTCAAAGTGTTCAACTTCTCTCAATGTGAACAACCTCTACCCTATACATTATAAAAACTATAAATAGGGAAACCAAACACCTAGGCCCATATTAATCACAAGCCCACCGAGAAATCTTTAGAGTTCTCGGTTTACATAGCTAACCCGTAGCCCAGCCCAATAAACACATAACTAAGTACAAACCACCAAATATGAACCCAACAAGATTAAACTAATAAAAGAACTAATTAAGAAAAGACAAGTAATAAAACAAAATATAATTTAGTTCAACTGATTCAAATGGTGATGAAAAACTACCTAGGCTGGAATCCCCATGTAACATCCCGAAATTTCTAAAAATAATATTTAATATATTATTTATTTATGATGGAAAAGTTTACTTGAGTTAGTAGAAAATTAATAAAATAATAAGGATGGAAGGATAAGTAGGCTAATTAGATGGAGTTAATTATGGACCAAGAAGAAAAGATGGGCCTTAGGTCCATGGGCTTATGGAAGTATAAATACCCCTTAAAACCCTAATCCTTTCCATTTTCATACATCACTACACCATAGCCTCCACCATCAAAACACACACTTAACTCAATTCTCGTTTTTGAGAAAACCACCCACAATGACACAAAGATTCCCGGAGATCTAGCCGTCGGATCGGTCCCAAATTTTAACTGAGTTTTCAAGTAATATAAATGAAGATTCCCACCGATTAGATCTTCAATGAGAGGTCGGGAAGTACGGTGTTTATCAGAAAAACCGTAGCAGTTCAAAATGAGGATTTCCGGCCACCGTTGTACTATTCCGGCGACTGTAGCGGCGGTTTCTAGTGAAGGTGAGGTGATGGTTTTGTAGATCGGGACGAGACGGTTCCGTGGCCACTTGAATCACTCAAATCGGAGTTCGTTTGATATGGTTTTGAGCATCTCGAGTGATTTCGTACAAAAACCTCAAAGGTTCGTTTTTGTTAAAAAGGTTTACTTTTGGTGTACGGATTTACATGAAAATTTGTAGGATGATAGATCGGGTCTAGACAAATCATAAAGTTGCAAACTTGAAGATTAAAATGGACTTAACGAACTCATGGCTGTGTACGGCTCGCTTAAAATAAACCTTAGATCTAGTATTGAACGTTTTTAGCTTAAAGGTCCAAACTTTATGCTTTTCCGGGCCGAGTTTTACCCGATATCGATCATGGGAATGTTCTTGGGGTTGGTTAATATCATATCTAAGGATTTCATGTGAGAGCGGAGGTGATTATGGGGGGTTAAGCACGAACAGTAGCCGCTGCTGCGCAACTTCGCCTGCGGCTAAGTTCGCCTGTAGCCAAGTTCGCCAAGGTAACTTCACCTGCAGCTGAGTTTGTCCGCAAATGAGTTCGGCATGCTATGTTCGCTGGATAATAAGTTCGCTTAATATATAAGTTCGCTTAATATAATAATTTCGCTTAATATAATAAGTTCGCTTAATATATATGTTCGCTTAATATAATAAGTTCGCTCGTGTATAAGTTCGCTTAATATATAAGTTCGCTTATGTCCAAGTTCGCTTATACCCGGATACAAGGGACTTGTATATGTAGACGTATATGTGTACATACGTGATGGTATGCATTGTAAGGACTAAAGAGATAAATTACAATAAAGTTAAAATAAAGGGGAAACCATAAAAATGCTAAGTAGAAGTAAGCTAATACAAGGCCGTTAGATTAGATCAGATGAGTATTGATACGTGTAACTTGTATAGTCAGTCGAGCACAGTTAAAGAAGGGATTAGCAACTATCGGAGAACGAAGCAGGATTCAGGTGAGTTTCTAGCCCCGTTTTCCTTGTTATGTTTTCGGGGCTGTGTGCATACTCGATGTGAAGTGTGAATACACTTACCTAAGTGGTAAGTGTATGCTATAGATGTTATACGAGGTAGCTATTATATAATGCTTGTCGGTACGTGAACGATTTTCGAATATTGCACCTATCGCCAAGAATAGTGATTGCCAAGTTGTTGTTAGTGTGTATGAATGCTATGATATGACTTGCTTATTATGTAAATAATGTATTGATATGAAGTGTGATGTAGACAAGTAGAGGTAGAGTAAGTTAGAAGTGGCAAGAGTCTAGTAAGAGTGTTAGTGGCATGACGATAGCACGTGGTAGGGTAAGCCTATACGTGACTTCGTTATTAAAGTGGCAAAGTGGCGAAGTGGCATAAAGTTATACGTTATTAAAGTGGCAAAGTGGCATAACGCTATACGTTATTAAAGTGGCAAAGTGGCATAACGTCATTCGTTATTAAGTGGCTAAGTGGTAGGGGTAAATAAGAGGTTAAGTGGTAAGGTGGGCAGGTCAGATAGTGGGCTAAGTGTCTTCGGATACGTATATTATATATGTAGTGGTTGTATGATAAGTTGCTTGATTAACTAGAACTTACTCAGTGTAGCTGACTTTTTGTATGCATGCAGGTGAGCTGATTATAGAGTTAGCATGAGGACGGCACATGGCATGGATTGAACGGCTGACATCTAAAGATAGAAGTAAAGATATTTTAAATATAATGTTTTCTGTTATGGTATCACAAAAAAGATTTAATGTTTTGTAACGAATGGTTGATGTTTTATATTCCGCGAAAAGTTTTAATTAACTCTGATATGTAAGAACTGTGTTTATGAGTAAATCCGATGCTAAAGTTGGGCTACCGGTAACGGGGCTTTACACCCCAAAGTTTCAGTTAGCAAATAGTTGGAAAATACTTGTTATGAACTAAGATCGTAATATAGACACTTAAAAGAAAACCCGAACAGGACCCTAACCCTTCTCAAGAATAGACCTATGGGTTTCTAATAAGTTTTAAGACACAATAGCTTTATATATTAAACTCCCTTACGGTTATTTAAATAATTAAGAACGAGTCCATTTATAATGAATTCCACCTTACAACGCGGAAATCAAAGGTAATTTAATAAACTCAATTGACTAGATAGACAATGTTAACTAATCAAACCAAGACGGGCTCCTTACGAAGAACTAAATCTAGCAATCTTAATTAACAAAGATCTTATAGATAACATATCACCTTACAACTTTCTAGGTTATCATCACACTTTTAGTTCTTTGACTAATAATACTATTCCTATGATCTTATTCGAATTCAATCACAAACTAGTCAAAAACACACAGTTGATGACCTAACCAAATCCTATCATATGAAATAATCACCAATGATAATGTGGAATAATAAAACTAGATCAAACAAAACCAAGTACACCAATGCATCAATTAAATAAACCAAACAATTTACTAATTCATAAAACCATAACAAAAAAAATAATCCAACTAAAATCAAACATCAACGAAGGTTCATCGATAGCCTGGGCAGTCCATAATGTTTAGGCTAGTATCGGAAAATCAAACAAAATAATACTGAAAGAAAACATGGTGAAAATAATGGAAACGGAAGATTAAAGATGATAAAATTCGTAGTCTTCAATCTCTATCGTAAAGCTCTTCACCGGATGATTCCTTATTTTGAAAACAGCCAAATATCTCACTTCTATGCACCGAGAAACTCCAAATTCTTCTGGTGGCCGTAGGGTATTTTTTAGGTTAAGGTTAAGGTGTTTATATAGTGAACTGGGCCTTAAACCTGACAAAATCGTGGAACTTTTTGGATTTTTATTCTCTAGGCGGCGTGCGACAGGGCCTGACGACCTGGCCGCGCGGCGCAGCGTACTCTAAAGGGGGAGAGCCTGCTTCGGCCGGTCCGACCGGTTATCCTTCTGGTTCCTTTCCTGACTTGTTCCGGCTTCTCGTTTAGACTTATTTTGACTCCTTTTTTGGCTCTTTTTAACTAGTTCAACTTCCGGAACCTACAAAACACAAATATGTTTATAGTATATAAATCTTAACTAAAAATGAACAAAAACTAATAAAACATTATCTAAAATATACAAGAAAAAATATATAAATATCGGTATATCAAATATCGCCACACTTACTCTTATGTCGTCCCTAAAAAAGTCTAATGCAATGGAATCAAAATCGGAAATATAGTCTTTAATAAATACAGATTATTTTAAAGTTTAGAAAAAACACAAAACTGCGATCACTGATATTGTTGTCCACTTAAACCCATGCCTTGATATTTCACGGAACAAATAAGACTGTCCCGACCTTTCATTACTTATTTTCCACGGACAAAACACTTTACCCACTAAAGATTATATCTATTCCTTTCCTATTTATCAAATTACCCGTTTCATTTTCAAGGCTGAGCCTACCGACACATCCCAAGTTAAGTGTATTTTCTTTTATATTATCTCATATTATTAGTAGTTTGAAAAACTAAATTACGATAATTATCATCATTTTCCATTTTAATGCAAAAACTATATTCAAGGGACATTTTTCAAAACTTTTTATTTTTTTTTTGTTAAACCAAAGTTAGTAAAACACTTGTGTCCCATCCCCACACTTAAATTTTGCATTTTCGCAATGTAGGAACAAAAACAGGACACAATAAAAATAAAAACTAAAACTAAACATTATAAAATAAATTTAAACAAAACCTAAAAAGAAAAACATAAAAATATAAAAACAAAGTACAATGGAAAATACTTAGCCGGTATATGCGAGATTGTCAAAGTGCCAGTCTATTTCCATAAGTGCTATCCTTAACGACCGCTCACCAATTGTTTTTGCAACTCATTCTCTCTTTCTAAATGGATACGACCACTCCTCTCGACATACCTAAGTGACATCAAACACAATATCTAGAAAATAAAAGTTACTTATAAGTCTTAAAAGTCACAATATTCCATCCCACCTACTCGACCAACTAGTTTAGAGAAACATTAGTACTAACCAAAATAAAATAAAAACATCATAAAAAGAAAAAATATAAAAACAAAATATGCAAACTCCCATAGCTGCTTCCAAGTCCCTACACTCTACTCAAACGTTCGGTATGGCTCTGCATTATCAAACTCTTATGATCCCTGCATGTAGAACGACGACCTATAACCATAACCATAGCAATAACCATAAGTACCCGGAGCACTCAGACCACTCCAACCCGCAACATCCTGCTGTCGAAGATAATCAGGCAACCCAGTATTCAACCCAATCATTATGTGTCTCAAAGTGTCATCTTGCCTCTGCAGATTCTCTCTCATGATCCTCCTTAAATTGTCACACTGCTCGGTCATATAAGCTCGCATCTGATTGAAACCGGATTCCATCCAATCATATAATAAATCAAGGGTAAGTGTCTCGAGGCGAGTCTCTCTAACCGGAAATTGCATAGTCGGCCTCTCTGAATGATGTAGAGGCCTCTGATAACATGTAGGGAGTTAGGCTCTCATAGCCACAACTGTCACACCCTCAAAATCCACTAACGGAGTTTTACCATCAGATGGTGTAAACTAACAGGATCGGAATCATCAGTTATAATCAAACCATAAAAACGTTTAAATGAAAATAAGTGCGGAAGCGTAAAACCATAGAGAACAATGTGACGTCACGCAGGACGATTTAAAACCAATGATAACAGTTAAACGTAAGTTTGCATAGTTAAAAGTTTATCAAGCAATGCATGTTCCTAAACCGCGCGCCGCCTCGGCTACCTGAGAATAACATACTAAAAGTGTCAACACAAGGTTGGTGAGTTCACAAGTTATATATAAAAATAAATCGTTTAGCGTTTGCGTTCAGCGTTTTGCGTTACAGCGTCACAGCGTTTTGCGTTACAGCGTTACAGCGTCACAGCGTTTTGCGTTACAGCGTTTTGCGTTACAGATAGTGTTATGTCAATTATATATCGATAGGTAGCTAGTCTATACAACAAGTATTACTAAGTGTTCGACATCGAAGCTGACTCGTTTGTTAAGTGCCTTGTCACCAGGTCATCCAGACCATGGTACGTGTTAGCCAAAATTACACCCGCTCGACCTCCAGTCGAGTTTAGCATTGGGTGGGGTTTGTCAAACCCAGTAGTACTACTCAACAGTGACCCGCTATTCCAAATATTAACCGGTTCGATGTGTAGGACTTCAATTGTTTCGTTGCCACTTAGCCTTTACAAGTGATATATAATTTATAACAAAATCTTAAATGCGTTGTGGAGTATGTTATCTCCCCCAAGTGAAAAGCGTTTGAAAACAGTTTAAAGAGGGGAAAGTGAAACTCACTGTTTGCGAAGAATTTCCCAAATTAAATCACCAAGATGCGCGTCACAGAAAAACTCTCTCTAGCGTTCTAAAACAACAAAGAGATTTTTCTAAGTGTCGGAATATTATCGAGTCTCTAGACCCGGCACATAATACCTATGCACATAACATGTTTCGTGTTTCGTTTGTGAATCGTGTGTGACTTTAACCAGTGTATTCGTGACACATTACATGTGTAAGCAATCATATACGTGTCATGTATTCATAAAATACATCACTATCAATTATTCCCCGTAAGGGCATTTTGGTCGACAAATAACAATTAACTAGCCATTATTCCCCATGAGGGAAATTTGGTCAAATCATGGCTATCAATTAGCAATTATTCCCCGCAAGGATATTTTGGTCAACAAATAACAATTAACTAGCCAGTATCATGTTTCATGCCTTTTTACACAACTCAGCAGCTAGTTTCACCGAGACAGAAATCCTACTAGAAAGATTGTACTATTTCACCGATCATAGCATCTCAATTAATTTACCAAAAATCATCACAGAAGCACATATGTCTTAGGTTTCCAGAACATATTTAATTATATTTTTATTCCACATAGTTTTCTCAAAATCATCAAATCATTAAAGCAAACTCATAACAGTTAAATTCATGCGCAACAGAATATTATTTGCAATTCCCGTTAAACGAAAGATACAATAAATGCAAGACCACTTGGGTTAGGTTCCTAACTCAATAAGTCAACTTCCAGAAGTTGAACCAACCAAATTGGTCTCGTAGTTCATGAGATATAACATTTACAAAACAACCTAAAAGCAGGTCTAACAGCTCAGCTTTGCACAACGTTTTTGTAAAATCATAAAAGTTCACTTCTACTTGTCCAAAAATTACAAATTTATACTTTATAGAAACTAGACTCAACCTAGTTTACTGTAGTACCAATAATCTCAACCAATTTTCACGTTTACACTTCGTTACAGTCACTTAAACATCATATACACATTCTGTCCAGAAACTGTTTGCATCCAAACTCAACATAATAACAATCTATGAACTATCATGCATTCATATAACACTCTAGACTCCATAAACACCATCCATGCACATAAATTACCCATTACATACATGATTAGGGTTTTTGTTTGAACTCAAATCATAGACACAACAATCAACATGTAACAACATCAATACTAGTTATCAATCATCATTAATTCAACAACAATCATGTTAACACACACCATACAAGAAATCGGCAGCTTAGGGTTTGTTATTAACCCAACAAACATCAAAATCAAGTAACAAGGATGTATAGGATAATCAATTATACCTTCCTAGCACCTAGTTCTTCAATCAAAGGCTTGATTTCTTGGTGTTATGTGTGTGTGAAGGTGACGGCAGCCAAGAGGGATGGAGGGGGTGGCTGATCGGTTTTGGGAGAAAAAAAAATAAGAGTTAGGGTTTATTATAACATAGTATTTATAGAATACTATGTTACACTTTAGCCCCTCCACTTCTAAGTATTACTTATCTAGCTTAACTAACTTGTTTACATCTTGAGTTAACGTTTATAACCATGTTATCACATAACATATAAGTCTAACACATAATTATCACATAATTACTGTTTTGACGTTTTTCGTTTATTCATCAATCGTTTGCGTCAACTCGTTTGCGTTTCGGTGCAATTCCCGAAAGACTACACCTGTAGTAAGTGTTAAGCGTCATTTAAACCCTACTTTAAATGTAATGAAGTGTGCGTTATAGATTCAATGATCTTAAGTTTGAATTGTCGGAGTTGAGTTAACGGAGTTAACCTGAAATTGACGATTGTCACATCATTCCCATGTTAAAGAATTTTCGTCCCGAAAATTTGAGTCAAGTCGTGACGAGTGTCAGAAAAAGTAAGAAAAATTTTCAGTTTTTCATATCATCCCCTAGTAGAAAGAAATTTCGTCCCGAAATTTAATTCATACCTCCGGTGATTTCTGACGGTTTGCCGGGTTTCGCGGTTTTCTGTGTTTGGTTAGCCCTTCAAAAAGGTGAGGATACTTTTTCATCATTTGATCCTCGCGTTCCCACCTGAACTCCGGTCCACGTCTCGAGTTCCAACGAACCTTAACGATTGGAATTTTGTTGTGCTTGAGCGTTTTGGTTTCCCAATCAAAAACCTCGACTGGTTCCTCAATGAAACGTAACTGTTCATCAACTTGCAGTTCCTCGAAAGGGACTACTTGGGTTTCATCAGATAGGCATTTCTTCAAATTGGATACGTGAAAAACATTGTGTACGCCACCGAGTTCCGTTGGTAGGTCCAGTCGGTACGCCACTGGACCAACGCGCTCAGTTATCCGGTAAGGACCAACATATCGTGGGTTGAGTTTGTTTCGCTTACCAAAGCGAACCACACCTTTCCAAGGTGAGACTTTGAGTAACACTCGATTGTTCACTTGAAATTCGAGAGGCTTTCGGCGCTTGTCGGCGTAACTCTTTTGGTGATCTCGTGCTGCTGCCATGCGATTTCGGATTTGTACTATCTTTCCGAAGTTTCGAGTACCAGTTCTGGACCAGTGATTTGGCTGTCACCCACCTCTGCCCAGCAGAGTGGTGATCGACACTTCCGTCCATACAGCGCTTCAAACGGCGCTGCTTTAATACTTGCGTGGTAGCTGTTATTATACGAAAACTCTAACAAAGGTAAGTGAGTTTCCCAACTTTTTTCGAAATCCAATACGCAGGCACGCAACATATCCTCCAGGGTCTGAATAGTTCGTTCACTTTGCCCATCCGTCTAAGGATGGTATGCTGTGCTCATATCAAGACGGGTGCCTAGTGCGCTTTGCAGCGACTTCCAAAAGTGCGAAGTGAAACGAGAATCTCGATCTGAAATGATCGAGACAGGCACTCCGTGTCTAGATACCACTTCTTTCATGTAAGCACGAGTTAGTCTTTCCATTTTGTCCGATTCCTTAATCGCTAAGAAGTGTGTAGACTTAGTCAACCGGTCAACGATCACCCAGATGGTATCGCATCCCGTCGGTGTCTTCGGTAAACCCGTGATAAAACCCATTGAGATGTGTTCCCATTTCCACATTGGGAGTTCCGGTTGTTGCAGTAGACCAGATGGTTTCTGGTATTCTATTTTGACTCTGGCACAAGTCAAGCATTTGCTCACGTAGGTGGCAATGTCAGCTTTCATGTTCGGCCACCAGTAAAGTGCCTTTAACTCATGATACATTTTATCTGAGCCAGGGTGGATAGAATATCGGGACTTGTGTGCTTCGTCCATCACCAGAGTTCTCAACTCTCCGTACCGTGGAACCTAAGTCCGGTTCTCAAAATATCAGACCCCGTCCGATCTGGTTTCAAGTTGCTTGTTCATGCCCCGCATGAGTTCCGATGGAAGATTATCATCTTTCAAAGCTTCAAGTTGCGCATCGCGAATCTGATCGGGTAAGCTGGCATGAATCGTGAGTTGCAATGCTCTCACCCGTCTGGGTTTATCTGTTTCTTTTCTGCTGAGGGCGTCGGCCACTACATTGGCCTTGCCAGGGTGGTACTTGATGGCACAATCGTAATCTTTGAGCAGCTCGACCCAACGGCGCTGTCGCATGTTCAGCTCCTTCTGATCGTAGATATGTTGGAGACTCTTGTGGTCGGTGTAAATGGTAAACTTGGTACCGTACAAGTAATGCCTCCATATCTTAAGAGCAAACACCACAGCTCCGAGTTCCAAATCATGGGTCGTGTAGTTCTTCTCATGAACCCGTAGTTGTCGAGAGGCGTAGGCTATAACCTTCTCGAGTTGCATCAGCACACAACCAAGACCTTGTATCGATGCGTCACAGTGTACCTCGAAATTTTCCGTTCCCTCGGGGAGGGCTAGAATAGGGGCGCTACAAAGCTTGGTTTTCAACAGTTGAAAACCGGATTCTTGCGCGTCACCCCAATTGTACTTAGTGCCTTTGTGAGTCAAAGCGGTGAGGGGTTGAGCAATCTTTGAAAATCCCTCGATGAAACGCCGGTAGTAGCCGGCCAGTCCTAGGAATTGCCGCACCTCAGTCGGAGTCTTAGGTGCTTCCCAGTTTTTTATGGCCCCTACCTTACCGGGATCGACATGGATACCATTCTCGTTGATCACATGTCCTAAAAAGTGAACTTCGCGAAGCCAAATTTCACATTTCGAGAGTTTAGCATACAGTTGTTCCTTCTTCAATAACTCCAGAATTACCCTTAAGTGTTCTTCATGGTCAGCTTCATTCTTGGAGTAGACGAGAATATCGTTAATGAACACAATCACAAACTTGTCGAGGTACGCCTTGCATACTCGATTCATGAGATCCATAAATACGGCTGGTGCATTGGTTAGGCCAAAAGGCATAACCGAAAACTCGTAGTGACCATACCATGTTCTGAAAGCCGTCTTTGAGATATCTTCTTCGTGCACTCTCAGTTGGTGGTAACCGGATCGCAGATCGATCTTCGAGTAGTAACTCGATCCTTGAAGCTGGTCAAACAAATCATCGATTCGGGGTAAAGTATAACGGTTCTTGACCGTCACTTTGTTCAACTCCCGGTAGTCGATGCACATGCGGAAAGTCACGTCCTTCTTTCAGACGAACAAGACAGGGGCTCCCCATGGCGATGAGCTAGGTCGGATAAAACCCTTATCCAACAAATCTTGCAACTGAGTGGACAGTTCCTGAAGCTTCGCCGGTGCTAGACGATACGGGGCTCGTGCTATGGGTGCTGCACCGGGGGTCAACTCAATTTGGAATTCGACTTGTCGTACAGGAGGGAGTCCAGGCAAATCCTCCGGGAAAACTTCCGGAAAATCTCGCACAACCGGTATATCTTCAATTCGCTTCTCCTCCGCGGGTTTCTCAACAATCTGCGCCAAAACTGCCGGATGACCCTTTCGCAGGTACTTCTGCGCCTTTATGAGGGTAATGATGCTGGTGGTCATGCCGCTTCTCTCACCTCGGACCGAAATGATCTCGCCGGAAGGGGTAGTAACGTGAACTATCTTGTCGTGACATATAATCTCCGCTCAGTTCTCGGATAACCAGTCCATGCCGACAACGACATCGAAACTACTAAGCGTAAAAGGAATAAGGTCGATATCAAAAATATGACCTGACAGTTTTAACTTACATCCCGCAAGTACATGAGTCGTTACTATAGTCTTACCGTCAGCTAATTCAACAGGAAACTTAGCATCTAACGGAGTTGGAGTTAAGTCTAAGAGTTGGCTAAAGGCTTTCGACACAAAACTCCTATCAGCTCCAGTGTCAAACAATACAGAAGCAAAACAATCGTTTACAGGGAACTTACCAGTCACCACGTGCGGATCATTGCGGGCTTGACCCGACCCAATCACAAAAGCTCTTCTCTTGCCATTGCTTCCACCATTACTGCCACTTCCATTACCCCCATTGTTGTCGTTCTGTTTCAGCTTGGGACAATCTTTCCTGAAATGACCTTCCTGCCCACATTCGTAACATCTCTTCGTCGTTATAGGTGGTTCACCCTTTGCCGCAAGGTCTACTCTACATACCTTCGCCTGGTGACCCATCTTTCCGCATCTTTGACACTTGACATGGTCACACGGGCCAACATGATGATAGTTGCACCTATTGCACTTCGGATTTTTCCAAGCATATCCGCTCGAACCCTGCCCGCTACCGTTGTTATTGTTGTTGTGACTTTGATTGTTAAAGATCCGAGTGAATTCGGGCTTACGGTAGTGTTGTTGCGGTGGGAGGTTCGAGGATGAGGATCTGGTGTTGTCAAACTTCCTCTTTCCGCTGCTCGGGTTGCTGTTGCTGTTGTTGTCATTACTCGGGTTGTCACGGGCTTTAGTGGTTGAACCCCTAGGTGGTAACGCACCTTGGGTTACAGCCTGATCCGTCAGTTTGTGAGCTAAACGGATCGCTTGTTGAATCGTGGCTGGTCTGGAAGACGTCACCACGCCCTGAATCTGCGGTGCTAACCCTTCAATGTACATTTCAATCCTCTTACTCGGCGGATCCACCATCCGCGGACACATCACAGCCAACTCGTGAGAACGAGTAGTGTAGGCTTCAATTTCTGAGCCCACCATCTTCAGTGACCAAAATTCTGACTCTAACCTCGAAATCTCTTCTCTCGGACAGTACTCCTCTCGCATCATGTTCTTGAACTCCTCCCAGTTCATCGCGTTAGCCAGTTCCAATCCAAGAATTTGCACATCTGCACATCGTCTGGGGACACCTCTGAGTGTGCCTCTGGCTCAGCCGGTTCTTCCTCCGGTTCTCCTTCGGGTTCCTCCTCGGGATCTTCCTCGGGATCCTCCTCAGGCTCCTCTTCGGGATCTTCTTCAGGTTCCTCTTCAGGCTCTGCCTCAGGTTCGGCTGCGTTCTGAGCAAGTTGCATTTGTAAGACATCGCAACGCTCTCGAGCTATCTCGGTTCGGGTCCTTGCTACTTGGAGTTGCTCTTGCAAGTCTATCATCTCGGCTTGCATCTTCCTCATAATCTTCATCTGTTGATCACTAGCCTCTTGCATTTCCTTCATTGCCGCTGCCATGCGGGCAATCTCCTCCTTAGTCTCGGTTCCGTCTTTTAACAGTCCGGAAACGTTCGCTCTCGTATAGCGCATGTAACCCACATCACGCTCCAAACATGAAACAACAGCTGCGAGAACTCGCTCTACAGGTTCGGTTATGGGGGGTAGAGTGTTGGGATAAGCAGGGTGGTTAGGGTGAGGTAACGGGGGAACTTGTTCGCGATAGACCATACGCCTGATCATGTTATGGTACCAATCCCAGCTAACGTCGTTTTCGTATATGCCTCCGGATAGGCGGTACCTCTTCGGTGCGGGAGCTTCGAGTTCCGGGACTACACGGGGTGGCGATGCGGTAGGTAACTGCGGTTCCTTCCCGTGAGCATGCGTCATCGAATCGGATGATGATGAGGGTGGCGTCGACATTCCTACAGGTAAGCCGTGTATGCGCGCGCGTATGAGTGAAAGAGGTAAAGAGATAAGATTACAAGACTACATAAACCTGTGCAGTGCGTATCATTATAACTAATGGGTCGTCGCGGTTATAGTCTAGTATGCATGCAGCTTCTAGTTCGCTATAACCAATGGCTCTGATACCAATCTGTCACACCCTCAAAATCCACTAACGGAGTTTTACCGTCAGAGGGTGTAAACTAACAGGATCGGAATCATCAGTTATAATCAAACCATAAAAACGTTTAAATGAAAATAAGTGCGGAAGCGTAAAACCATAGAGAACAATGTGACGTCACGCAGGACGATTTAAAACCAATGATAACAGTTAAAAGTAAGTTTGCATAGTTAAAAGTTTATCAAGCAATGCATGTT
Organism: Bidens hawaiensis; assembly: GCF_021521415.1. NCBI lineage: Eukaryota > Viridiplantae > Streptophyta > Magnoliopsida > Asterales > Asteraceae > Bidens > Bidens hawaiensis. The sequence goes on from NW_027496749.1 coordinate 23,724, forward strand.
CCTAAACCGCGCGCCCGCCTCGGCTACCTGAGAATAACATACTAAAAGTGTCAACACAAGGTTGGTGAGTTCACAAGTTATATATAAAAATAAATCGTTTAGCGTTTGCGTTCAGCGTTTTGCGTTACAGCGTCACAGCGTTTTGCGTTACAGCGTTACAGCGTTACAGCGTCACAGCGTTTTGCGTTACAGCGTTTTGCGTTACAGATAGTGTTATGTCAATTATATATCGATAGGTAGCTAGTCTATACAACAAGTATTACTAAGTGTTCGACACCGAAGCTGACTCGTTTATTAAGTGCCTTGTCACCAGGTCATCCAGACCATGGTACGTGTTTGCCAAAATTACACCCGCTCGACCTCCAGTCGAGTTTAGCATTGGGTGGGGTTTGTCAAACCCAGTAGTACTACTCAACAGTGACTCGCTATTCCAAATATTAACCGGTTCGATGTGTAGGACTTCAATTGTTTCGTTGCCACTTAGCCTTTACAAGTGATATATAATTTATAACAAAATCTTAAATGCGTTGTGGAGTATGTTTTCTCCCCCAAGTGAAAAGCGTTTGAAAACAGTTTAAAGAGGGGAAAGTGAAACTCACTGGTTGCGAAGAATTTCCCAAATTAAATCACCAAGATGCGCGTCACAGAAAAACTCTCTCTAGCGTTCTAAAACAACAAAGAGATTTTTCTAAGTGTCGGAATATTATCGAGTCTCTAGACCCGGCACATAATACCTATGCACATAACATGTTTCGTGTTTCGTTTGTGAATCGTGTGTGACTTCAACCAGTGTATTTGTGACACATTACATGTGTAAGCAATCATATACGTGTCATGTATTCATAAAGTACATCACTATCAATTATTCCCCGTAAGGGCATTTTGGTCGACAAATAACAATTAACTAGCCATTATTCCCCATGAGGGAAATTTGGTCAAATCATGGCTATCAATTAGCAATTATTCCCCGCAAGGGTATTTTGGTCAACAAATAACAATTAACTAGCCAGTATCATGTTTCATGCCTTTTTACACAACTCAGCAGCTAGTTTCACCGAGACAGAAATCCTACTAGAAAGATTGTACTATTTCACCGATCATAGCATCTCAATTAATTTACCAAAAATCATCACAGAAGCACATATGTCTTAGGTTTCCAGAATATATTTAATTATATTTTTATTCCACATAGTTTTCTCAAAATCATCAAATCATTAAAGCAAACTCATAACAGTTAAATTCATGCGCAACAGAATATTATTTGCAATTCCCGTTAAACGAAAGATACAATAAATGCAAGAACACTTGGGTTAGGTTCCTAACTCAATAAGTCAACTTCCAGAAGTGGAACCAACCAAATTGGTCTCGTAGTTCATGAGATATAACATTTACAAAACAACCTAACAGCAGGTCTAACAGCTCAGCTTTGCACAACGTTTTTGTAAAATCATAAAAGTTCACTTCTACTTGTCCAAAAATTACAAATTTATACTTTATAGAAACTAGACTCAACCTAGTTTACTGTAGTACCAATAATTTCAACCAATTTTCACGTTTACACTTTGTTACAGTCACTTAAACATCATATACACATTCTGTCCAGAAACTGTTTGCATCCAAACTCAACATAATAACAATCTATGAACTATCATGCATTCATATAACACTCTAGACTCCATAAACACCATCCATGCACATCAATTACCCATTACATACATGATTAGGGTTTTTGTTTGAACTCAAATCATAGACACAACAATCAACATGTAACAACATCAATACTAGTTATCAATCATCATTAATTCAACAACAATCATGTTAACACACACCATACAAGAAATCGGCAGCTTAGGGTTTGTTATTAACCCACAAACATCAAAATCAAGTAACAAGGATGTATAGGATAATCAATTATACCTTCCTAGCACATAGTTCTTCAATCAAAGGCTTGATTTCTTGGTGTTATGTGTGTGTGAAGGTGACGGCAGCCAAGAGGGATGGAGGGGGTGGCTGATCGGTTTTGGGAGAAAAAAAAATAAGAGTTAGGGTTTATTATAACATAGTATTTATAGAATACTATGTTACACTTTAGCCCCTCCACTTATAAGTATTACTTATCTAGCTCAACTAACTTGTTTACATCTTGAGTTAACGTTTATAACCATGTTATCACATAACACATAAGTCTAACACATAATTATCACATAATTACTGTTTTGACGTTTTTCGTTTATTCATCAATCGTTTGCGTCAACTCGTTTGCGTTTCGGTGCAATTCCCGAAAGACTACACCTGTAGTAAGTGTTAAGCGTCATTTAAACCCTACTTTAAATGTAATGAAGTGTGCGTTATAGATTCAATGATCTTAAGTTTGAATTGTCGGAGTTGAGTTAACGGAGTTAACCTGAAATTGACGATTGTCACATCATTCCCATGTTAAAGAATTTTCGTCCCGAAAATTTGAGTCAAGTCGTGACGAGTGTCAGAAAAAGTAAGAAAAATTTTCAGTTTTTCAAATCATCCCCTAGTAGAAAGAAATTTCGTCCTGAAATTTAATTCATACCTCCGGTGATTTCTGACGGTTTGCCGGGTTTCGCGGTTTTCTGTGTTTGGTTAGCCCTTCAAAAAGGTGAGGATACTTTTTCATCATTTGATCCTCGCGTTCCCACGTGAACTCCGGTCCACGTCTCGAGTTCCAACGAACCTTAACGAATGGAATTTTGTTGTGCTTGAGCGTTTTGGTTTCCCAATCAAAAACCTCGACTGGTTCCTCAATGAAACGTAACTGTTCATCAACTTGCAGTTCCTCGAAAGGGACTACTTGGGTTTCATCAGATAGGCATTTCTTCAAATTGGATACGTGAAGAACATTGTGTACACCACCGAGTTCCGTTGGTAGGTCCAGTCGGTACGCCACTGGACCAACGCGCTCAGTTATCCGGTAAGGACCAACATATCGTGGGTTGAGTTTGTTTCGCTTACCAAAGCAAACCACACCTTTCCAAGGTGAGACTTTGAGTAACACTCGACTGTTCACTTGAAATTCGAGAGGCTTTCGGCGCTTGTCGGCGTAACTCTTTTGGTGATCTCGTGCTGCTGCCATGCGATTTCGGATTTGTACAATCTTTCCAAAGTTTCGAGTACCAGTTATGGACCAGTGATTTGGCTGTCACCCACCTCTGCCCAGCAGAGTGGTGATCGACACTTCCGTCCATACAGCGCTTTAAACGGCGCTGCTTTAATACTTGCGTGGTAGCTGTTATTATACGAAAACTCTACCAAAGGTAAGTGAGTTTCCCAACTTTTTTCGAAATCCAATACGCAGGCACGCAACATATCCTCCAGGGTCTGAATAGTTCGTTCACTTTGCCCATCCGTCTAAGGATGGTATGCTGTGCTCATATCAAGACGGGTGCCTAGTGCGCTTTGCAGCGACTTCCAAAAGTGCGAAGTGAAACGAGAATCTCGATCTGAAATGATCGAGACAGGCACTCCGTGTCTAGATACCACTTCTTTCATGTAAGCACGAGTTAGTCTTTCCATTTTGTCCGATTCCTTAATCGCTAAGAAGTGTGTAGACTTAGTCAACCGGTCAACGATCACCCAGATGGTATCGCATCCCGTCGGTGTCTTCGGTAAACCCGTGATAAAACCCATTGAGATGTGTTCCCATTTCCACATTGGGAGTTCCGGTTGTTGCAGTAGACCAGATGGTTTCTGGTATTCTATTTTGACTCTGGCACAAGTCAAGCATTTGCTCACGTAGGTGGCAATGTCAGCTTTCATGTTCGGCCACCAGTAAAGTGCCTTTAACTCATGATACATTTTATCTGAGCCAGGGTGGATAGAATATCGGGACTTGTGTGCTTCGTCCATCACCAGAGTTCTCAACTCTCCGTACCGTGGAACCTAAGTCCGGTTCTCAAAATATCGGACCCCGTCCGATCTGGTTTCAAGTTGCTTGTTCATGCCCGCATGAGTTCCGATGGAAGATTATCATCTTTCAAAGCTTCAAGTTGCGCATCGCGAATCTGATCGGGTAAGCTGGCATGAATCGTGAGTTGCAATGCTCTCACCCGTCTGGGTTTATCTGTTTCTTTTCTGCTGAGGGCGTCGGCCACTACATTGGCCTTGCCAGTGTGGTACTTGATGGCACAATCGTAATCTTTGAGCAGCTCGACCCAACGGCGCTGTCGCATGTTCAGCTCCTTCTGATCGTAGATATGTTGGAGACTCTTGTGGTCGGTGTAAATGGTAAACTTGGTACCGTACAAGTAATGCCTCCATATCTTAAGAGCAAACACCACAGCTCCGAGTTCCAAATCATGGGTCGTGTAGTTCTTCTCATGAACCCGTAGTTGTCGAGAGGCGTAGGCTATAACCTTCTCGAGTTGCATCAGCACACAACCAAGACCTTGTATCGATGCGTCACAGTGTACCTCGAAATTTTCCGTTCCCTCGGGGAGGGCTAGAATAGGGGCGCTACAAAGCTTGGTTTTCAACAGTTGAAAACCGGATTCTTGCGCGTCACCCCAATTGTACTTAGTGCCTTTGTGAGTCAAAGCGGTGAGGGGTTGAGCAATCTTTGAAAATCCCTCGATGAAACGCCGGTAGTAGCCGGCCAGTCCTAGGAATTGCCGCACCTCAGTCGGAGTCTTAGGTGCTTCCCAGTTTTTTATGGCCCCTACCTTACCGGGATCGACATGGATACCATTCTCGTTGATCACATGTCCTAAAAAGTGAACTTCGCGAAGCCAAATTTCACATTTCGAGAGTTTAGCATACAGTTGTTCCTTCTTCAATAACTCCAGAATTACCCTTAAGTGTTCTTCATGGTCAGCTTCATTCTTGGAGTAGACGAGAATATCGTTAATGAACACAATCACAAACTTGTCGAGGTACGCCTTGCATACTCGATTCATGAGATCCATAAATACGGCTGGTGCGTTGGTTAGGCCAAAAGGCATAACCGAAAACTCGTAGTGACCATACCGTGTTCTGAAAGCCGTCTTTGAGATATCTTCTTCGCGCACTCTCAGTTGGTGGTAACCGGATCGCAGATCGATCTTCGAGTAGTAACTCGATCCTTGAAGATGGTCAAACAAATCATCGATTCGGGGTAAAGGATAACGGTTCTTGACCGTCACTTTGTTCAACTCCCGGTAGTCGATGCACATGCGGAAAGTCACGTCCTTCTTTTGGACAAACAAGACAGGGGCTCCCCATGGCGATGAGCTAGGTCGGATAAAACCCTTATCCAACAAATCTTGCAATTGAGTGGACAGTTCCTGAAGCTCCGCCGGTGCGAGCCGATACGGGGCTCGTGCTATGGGTGCTGCACCGGGGGTCAACTCGATTTGGAATTCGACTTGTCGTACAGGAGGGAGTCCAGGAAAATCCTCCGGGAAAACTTCCGGAAAATCTCGAACAACCGGTATATCTTCAATTCGCTTCTCCTCCGCGGGTTTCTCAACAATCTGCGCCAAAACTGCCGGATGACCCTTTCGCAGGTACTTCTGCGCCTTTATGAGGGTAATGATGCTGGTGGTCATGCCGCTTCTCTCACCTCGGACCGAAATGATCTCGCCGGAAGGGGTAGTAACGTGAACTATCTTGTCGTGACATATACTCTCCGCTCAGTTCTCGGATAACCAGTCCATGCCGACAACGACATCGAAACTACTAAGCGTAAAAGGAATAAGGTCGATATCAAAAATATGACCTGACAGTTTTAACTTACATCCCGCAAGTACATGAGTCGTTACTATAGTCTTACCGTCAGCTAATTCAACAGGAAACTTAGCATCTAACGGAGTTGGAGTTAAGTCTAAGAGTTGGCTAAAGGCTTTCGACACAAAACTCCTATCAGCTCCAGTGTCAAACAATACAGAAGCAAAACAATCGTTTACAGGGAACTTACCAGTCACCACGTGCGGATCATTGCGGGCTTGACCCGACCCAATCACAAAAGCTCTTCTCTTGCCATTGCTTCCACCATTACTGCCACTTCCATTACCCCCATTGTTGTCGTTCTGTTTCAGCTTGGGACAATCTTTCCTGAAATGACCTTCCTACCCACATTCGTAACATCTCTTCGTCGTTATAGGTGGTTCACCCTTTGCCGCAAGGTCTACTCTACATACCTTCGCCTGGTGACCCATCTTTCCGCATCTTTGACACTAGACACGGTCACACGGGCCAACATGATGATAGTTGCACCTATTGCACTTCGGATTTTTCCAAGCATATCCGCTCGAACCCTGCCCGCTACCGTTGTTATTGTTGTTGTGACTTTGATTGTTAAAGATCCGAGTGAATTCGGGCTTACGGTAGTGTTGTTGCGGTGGGAGGTTCGAGGATGAGGATCTGGTGTTGTCAAACTTCCTCTTTCCGCTGCTCGGGTTGCTGTTGCTGTTGTTGTCATTACTCGGGTTGTCACGGGCTTTAGTGGTTGAACCCCTAGGTGGTAACGCACCTTGGGTTACAGCCTGATCCGTCAGTTTGTGAGCTAAACGGATCGCTTGTTGAATCATGGCTGGTCTGGAAGACGTCACCATGCCCTGAATCTGCGGTGCTAACCCTTCAATGTACATTTCAATCCTCTTACTCGGCGGATCCACCATCCATGGACACATCACAGCCAACTCGTGAGAACGAGTAGTGTAGGCTTCAATTTCTGAGCCCACCATCTTCAGTGACCAAAATTCTGACTCTAACCTCGAAATCTCTTCTCTCGGACAGTACTCCTCTCGCATCATGTTCTTGAACTCCTCCCAGTTCATCGCGTTAGCCAGTTCCAATCCAAGAATTTGCACATCTGCACATTGTCTGGGGACACCTCTGAGTGTGCCTCTGGCTCAGCCGGTTCTTCCTCCGGTTCTCCTTCGGGTTCCTCCTCGGGATCTTCCTCGGGATCCTCCTCAGGCTCCTCTTCGGGATCTTCTTCAGGTTCCTCTTCAGGCTCTGCCTCAGGTTCGGCTGCGTTCTGAGCAAGTTGCATTTGTAAGATATCGCAACGCTCTCGAGCTATCTCGGTTCGGGTCCTTGCTACTTGGAGTTGCTCTTGCAAGTCTATCATCTCGGCTTGCATCTTCCTCACAATCTTCATCTGTTGATCACTAGCCTCTTGCATTTCCTTCATTCCCGCTGCCATGCGGGCAATCTCCTCCTTAGTCTCGGTTCCGTCTTTTAACAGTCCGGAAACGTTCGCTCTCGTATAGCGCATGTAACCCACATCACGCTCCAAACATGAAACAACAGCTGCGAGAACTCGCTCTACAAGTTCGGTTATGGGTGGTAGGGTGTTGGGATAAGCAGGGTGGTTCGGGTGAGGTAACGGGGGAACTTGTTCGCGATAGACCATACGCCTGATCATGTTAGGGTACCAATCCCAGCTAACGTCGTTTTCGTATATGCCTCCGGATAGGCGGTACCTCTTCGGTGCGGGAGCTTCGAGTTCCGGGACTACACGGGGTGGCGATGCGGTAGGTAACTGCGGTTCCTTCCCGTGAGCATGCGTCATCGAATCGGATGATGATGAGGGTGGCGTCGACATTCCTACAGGTAAGCCGTGTATGCGCGCGCGTATGAGTGAAAGAGGTAAAGAGATAAGATTACAAGACTACATAAACCTGTGCAGTGCGTATCATTATAACTAATGGGTCGTCGCGGTTATAGTCTAGTATGCATGCAGCTTCTAGTTCGCTATAACCAATGGCTCTGATACCAATCTGTCACACCCTCAAAATCCACTAGCGGAGTTTTACCGTCAGAGGGTGTAAACTAACAGGATCGGAATCATCAGTTATAATCAAACCATAAAAACGTTTAAATGAAAATAAGTGCGGAAGCGTAAAACCATAGAGAACAATGTGACGTCACGCAGGACGATTTAAAACCAATGATAACAGTTAAAAGTAAGTTTGCATAGTTAAAAGTTTATCAAGCAATGCATGTTCCTAAACCGCGCGCCCGCCTCGGCTACCTGAGAATAACATACTAAAAGTGTCAACACAAGGTTGGTGAGTTCACAAGTTATATATAAAAATAAATCGTTTAGTGTTTGCTTTCACGTTTTGCGTTACAGCGTTACAGCTTTACAGCGTCACAGCGTTTTGCGTTACAGCGTTACAGCGTCACAGCGTTTCGCGTTACAGCGTTTTGCGTTACAGATAGTGTTATATCAATTATATATCGATAGGTAGCTAGTCTATACAACAAGTATTACTAAGTGTTCGACACCGAAGCTGACTCGTTTATTAAGTGCCTTGTCACCAGGTCATCCAGACCATGGTACGTGTTAGCCAAAATTACACCCGCTCGACCTCCAGTCGAGTTTAGCATTGGGTGGGGTTTGTCAAACCCAGTAGTACTACTCAACAGTGACTCGCTATTCCAAATATTAACCGGTTCGATGTGTAGGACTTCAATTGTTTCGTTGCCACTTAGCCTTTACAAGTGATATATAATTTATAACAAAATCTTAAATGCGCTATGGAGTATGTTATCTCCCACAAGTGAAAAGCGTTTGAAAACAGTTTAAAAAGGGGAAAGTGAAACTCACTGTTTGCGAAGAATTTCCCAAATTAAATCACCAAGATGCGCGTCACAAAAAAACTCTCTCTAGCGTTCTAAAACAACAAAGAGATTTTTCTAAGTGTCGGAATATTATCGAGTCTCTATACCCGGCACATAATACCTATGCACATAACATGTTTCGTGTTTCGTTTGTGAATCGTGTGTGACTTTAACCAGTGTATTTGTGACACATTACATGTGTAAGCAATCATATACGTGTCATGTATTCATAAAGTACATCACTATCAATTATTCCCCGTAAGGGCATTTTGGTCGACAAATAACAATTAACTAGCCATTATTCCCCATGAGGGCAATTTGGTCAAATCATGGCAATCAATTAGCAATTATTCCCCGCAAGGGTATTTTGGTCAACAAATAACAATTAACTAGCCAGTATCATGTTTCATGCATTTTTACACAACTCAGCAGCTAGTTTCACCGAGACAGAAATCCTACTAGAAAGATTGTACTATTTCACCGATTATAGCATCTCAATTAATTTACCAAAAATCATCACAGAAGCACATATGTCTTAGGTTTCCAGAACATATTTAATTATATTTTTATTCCACATAGTTTTCTCAAAATCATCAAATCATTACAGCAAACTCATAACAGTCAAATTCATGCGCAACAGAATATTATTTGCAATTCCCGTTAAACGAAAGATCCAATGAACGCAAGACCACTTGGGTTAGGTTCCTAACTCAATATGTCAACTTCCAGTAGTGGAGCTAACCAAATTGGTCTCGTAGTTCATGAGATATAACATTTACAAAACAACCTAACAGCAGGTCTAACAGCTCAGCTTTGCACAATGTTTTTGTAAAATCATAAAAGTTAACTTCTACTTGTCCAAAAATTACAAATTTATACTTTTTAGAAACTAGACTCAACCTAGTTTACTGTAGTACCAATAATCTCAACCAATTTTCACGTTTACACTTCGTTACAGTCACTTAAACATCATATACACATTCTGTCCATAAACTGTTTGCATCCAAACTCAACATAATAACAATCTATGAACTATCATGCATTCATGTAACACTCTAGACTCCATAAACACCATCCATGCACATCAATTACCCATTACATACATGATTAGGGTTTTTGTTTGAACTCAAATCATAGACACAACAATCAACATGTAACAACATCAATACTAGTTATCAATCATCATTAATTCAACAACAATCATGTTAACACACACCATACAAGAAATCGGCAGCTTAGGGTTTGTTATTAACCCAACAAACATCAAAATCAAGTAACAAGGATGTATAGGATAATCAATTATACCTTCCTAGCACCTAGTTCTTCAATCAAAGGCTTGATTTCTTGGTGTTATGTGTGTGTGAAGGTGACGGCAGCCAAGAGGGATGGAGGGGGTGGCTGATCGGTTTTGGGAGAAAAAAAAATAAGAGTTAGGGTTTATTATAACATAGTATTTATAGAATACTATGTTACACTTTAGCCCCTCCACTTCTAAGTATTACTTATCTAGCTTAACTAACTTGTTTACATCTTGAGTTAACGTCTATAACCATGTTATCACATAACACATAAGTCTAACACATAATTATCACATAATTACTGTTTTGACGTTTTTCGTTTATTCATCAATCGTTTGCGTCAACTCGTTTGCGTTTCGGTGCAATTCCCGAAAGACTACACCTGTAGTAAGTGTTAAGCGTCATTTAAACCCTAGTTTAAATGTAATGAAGTGTGCGTTATAGATTCAATGATCTTAAGTTTGAATTGACGGAGTTGAGTTAACGGAGTTAACCTGAAATTGACGATTGTCACATCATTCCCATGTTAAAGAATTTTCGTCCCGAAAATTTGAGTCAAGTCGTGACGAGTGTCAGAAAAAGTAAGAAAAATTTTCAGTTTGTCATAACAACAGCCTCAGACTCGGGTGGTGGGTGTACCTATGGACCCGCTTTAATTTCTTCCCAAGCTAACGGGTCATGGGCTTTAAAATTCCTGCATCCCTCAAATCATTAATATCAATGAACTCCACCACGGGCAATTTTGTCAAAAATTCCGGTTTAAAAACCTTCAAATTTTGAGCAATCGCCGTAATATACGGGCCCATGTTAAGCTTCGACCTCTTCTTTGTGCCCCCTGTCTCGCTCGATGAAACGACCATGCTAAAACACTTTCCAAATTAACTGGGCTTTTCTCCACCATCACCAACAAACAAAATAAATCCAACCAGTTAATCTTGTTTTCACCTGAACCTCTTCCGATAAGCGTGTTCACTAAAATTCGATGAATATAGTGAAGGACCGGGTCTCGAATCTTTGAACTCAACATACTACCCGAAAATGGAGAACTCGCAATTATCTCCCAAATTTCGGCTAAATGAATATTAGACAGACTTACCGGTTTCTAGTGTTTAAAGGCACCCCTCAAAATTGTTTGAAATCCGGCGACTCAATCTCCGCTAACATGTAAATACCACTCGCCATACCGAATTCAGCAATGGTCATCTGATATGTTTTTCGACCCAGAGCAAATGAAAACCGCATTCGGTTGACTAAAATTTCCATCTTTATACTGAAAAGTGCTAAAAACTCCAAAGTCAACTCTTTAAACTGTGGCTTGTTTAGACATTACATAGCTTTGAATTTCGGGTCCAACAACTCTTCAACTCGATCCCGCTAACCAATAATATCCAACAAATTCCAACCAACACTACAATAAAAACTCAATGTACACAACCTTCTCCCGGCAGTTTAATTGTCCCAATTTTCCCAAGTGCCAACCAACCGAACATTGAGTCAAAAAACGAGTGGAAAACCAAAAATTTGCAAAATATATAGTTAATAAAAACTCTATTGCCGCTCGTTACGACCCCGAAATATTCCAAGTTCAACCTCCCAAAACTAACCCCAACACTTAATACACTCAGTTGAACCCAAACCGACACAACTGCAACCTCGAAACAAACTTTCAAAAATTACCACCCAATCCACCAGCACCCTAGAAACTGAAACAATAAACCAAACAAAACCAACCCGCAACCATAAATCAATACTTCCAACTAGTAACCTCAACAAAGCCAGACAACCAACTAGAAAATAAAAAGCAAAATTAACATTAAAAATACAAAACAAAGAACAAGAATACAAGAAATCATACCGGAGAATGGAGTAAACAAGGAAAAAGATGCAAATAATTTGAAAGTCATGGTGATTCTTGTGACTTGTAGAATGAAGAATACGTGAAAAGTGATGGTGGGTTATGATAATGTGATGATATTATGATGAATTAATGGTTTAATTTTGTTAAAGAATGTATAAAAATGGTGGATTTGGTGAAAAAGGGTTTAGGGTTTGTGGTTTTTGGGTGAAGGAGAAAGGGAAATTTGAAAAATTTGGGAAAAGTGATTATAATATGGAATAAAAAGCTAAAAAAAAGTGAGTATAATGGGCCTGGCCACATGACTAGTAGCAGTCCCCTGACCGCGCTACGCGGCGTGTCTGGCTGGGTGCATTTCATGGCCGCGCTACACGTCTAACTTGCTTGGCCTCTTCGCGCGGCGCGACAAGGTGTATTTTCTAGAAAGTTTCGATTTTTAATAGCCTCAGTGCATTAGAAAAATTTTCAAAACATTACCAAGACTTTCTATATCCATTTTATATCATTTTTACGTGAAAAACATACTCGGAACATCCGAATTCTCGTAAATTCCACTCTCCATGATGGTAATCGTTCCTTGAAATGACTCAACGACACAAACCAAACTACAAAAACTATTTTTAGTGACCCAGAGATAATTAAAAACATAATATAGAACAAAAAATAAGATAAAAAAATTACAAACTCTACATTTTATTTTTCACTCAAGAATTCTTTGATGATTCAAATCGATGGATCGAGGGGAGTTTCCTCCACCTCAATTGAGTCCTCCGACCGTCCAAGATAGTTATTTAAGCGATGGCTATTCACCTTCCACAAAGTTCCATTTTTCGGATTCTCTAGCTCCATCGCTCCATACTGGAAAACTACTTTCGCCACATATTGTCCCGTCCACTTGGATCTTAGTTTAACTGCAAATAATTTCAACCGAGATTTAAATAATAATACTTTATCACCTTTCTTAAACTCTTTACCTCCTTTCAACTGTCGATCATGCAAAACTTTCGTCTTTTCTTTGATATTCAATGATCAAGAATTTGCTGCGTCACGGAGTTCCTCCAACTCATGAATATGAAAATACATCTTCCTTGCAGCCTTAGTGAGATCAAGATTAACCTTTTTCGATGCCCAAAATGCCCAGTTCTCCAACTCAATGGGAAGATGACAAGATTTACCGTAAACTAGCATAAACGATGCAGTACCCAATGGTGTCTTAAACACGGTTTGGAATGCCTATAACGCGTCATCCAACTTCTCTGAACAATCTTCTCGACTTATTCCCACCGTCTTCTCCAAAATCCTCTTCACCCCTATATTTTCATTTTTGACTTGACCATTCGTTTGTGGATGGTAAGTGGTAGAGGTAGGATGAGTAACTTCATAACGAGCCAATGCCTTCTCCATGACGGTGTTGCAAAAATGAGTGCCCTGATCACTAATGATAGCTCTTGGAGTACCGAAATGAGTAAACAACTTCTTAAGAAACTTCATAACAACCCGAGTGCCATTAGTGGCCAACGCTTGGGCTTCAACCCACTTAGAAACATAATCAGTTGCCACAAGAAGATACATGTAACCACCGGAAACAGGAAACGGTCCAATAAAATCGATGCCCCAAACATAAAACATTTCAAGAGTTCGGATGGGGTTTTGGGGCATCTCATACTAAAATGCAATATTACAAGTGCGTTGGCAAGCATTAAACATCTTCACAAACTCCATAGCATCCTTTACAACCATCGGCCAATAAAAACCACAATAAAAAATCACCCAAATCGTCCAGAGAACAAGGAAAGTTGGCCAAAAACGATCAGAGATGCCTGAGAATACACAAAAGTGTCCGAGAACCCCAGAGTCTTGACTTGGTATACTTGGAAGGTAAATCAAATCCTAAGAATGAGGGTATTTTAATTTACACTAAAGATCAAGTCAAATATCTTCCCAAAACTATCTCAACTCTCTCCGAAGAACACGATGAACAAACTGTTCTTTATTTTTCCAGAATTCTTTAAGGATCTACAATCAAAAACTCAACCTTGAATCAATGATATCACTAACACAGATCCTAGAATAGATCTATAGGCTCTGATACCAATTGTAAGTCCTTTAAACTGATCTTTCAATGTGATATCAAACGATCTCGTTGTTAAGCGGAAATTAACAAGAGATGATTCAATGTTAAGTGATCAGATACACAAAGAACATAAACAAGATGCTTCAAAACACACGTATATTACGTCTGGTGCTTAAGAACAATATTACATTGATATATCGTTTACCACGTTACGAACGGCCAACCTAACAATAACCTAGATACATTGTATATATAGGCACTACCCACTAGCCCAACACAAACCAAAAGCCCACCGACATCCAAGAGATCTCAATTTACATATAAGCCTAAAACAAAGTACAAAACAAACTAATACTAGCCCAACAATATCCCCCTTGGTTTGTATCTTCATCTTCAATCATGCTCAAGAATATTTTCTTCTGTTTCCTTTTATTCACCAGCCCATAGACCTGTTCTCATAATCGACCCACCATCCTTGTATACTCTTTAGCTGCTGGCTCGAACAATGGTTCAACCATGATTTAAAAGTCGCTAAGAGTCTTAATATCTTTCTCGCCAAACTTTAGCAAATCACGTGGATCAACAAATCTAAAATGACCTTTTCGTAGACGAACGATGACTGTTGTTGTCTCACCGTCATACGTCAAGAACTTGATCTCATCCAATGCACCATTGGTAATTCTGGTAGATAACGGAATATGACTTGCTTTCTTTGTGGCTGGCCACATTACATTGACCAGCGTCTTTCCCGTATTCGGATCTCTTACCCCTTTTTCTTTCTTCAAGAAAGATTCTGTAATAGTCATATTTAGGAACCCTCGATCCATTTGACTTCTTTAAAAGTTCCAGAATCTATAGCTCTTTTGTCGTTGTTGGGGTTGTGGAAAGGAGCATTGATTAAGTCATTAAGATATACCTTCGTCCACGAACCAAAATCTTTCATTTTCCTGTAATATTTGGTATTCCCAGACCTTCTTTTGACCCACCACATGGCTTGTCAATATCAAAACCCCAAGACACGACACCTAATCGATCACCGTATTTGTCAGAAAAACCCTTTTGAAGTTCAAGAATAAACTTATCAGGGTGTTCAGATGACTCCATCTTTTGGTTCGAATTCTTCATAATCATAATCTTCTTTTGAAGTATTTCACTTTGCTCGGATGTCTCATAAGAGTCAATGTTTGAAGCAGGACGCGCACTGGAACTACCACCTTGACTATCAGTAGGTGTCTTCGCAGCAACGTCTTCACCACTTTTGAATTCATCTCCAAACCTTTAAATAAGATTTTGTTAGAGGTCCAAGTATATAGCGGTGAGACCACCCACGTTAGCTTGAAGTTCACTGATCTTCAAATCTTTATCAGTGTTGCTGGATTCAAGCTCTTGGATGCGTCCATCCTTCACAACCGAGTCTTGTTCAAGTTCAAAGACTCGTCGTTGTAATGCTTGTACATCAATAGGTTCATCATCAAAGGTGATCCTCTTGCCTTTATCTTGTAGAAATTTATCTTGCATAGCAAGAATGTGAGCAATCTTATCATCATCGCTAGAACTTGATTGACCAATCGGGTTAGACAATCCCGATGGCTCGTCAGCAGATTGTATATTAGCCTTAACCTCGAACTCATGAGAAATATCATCAAAGATCTGTTCTTGAGTCTGAGGTTCAGCAGCAGATGGACTTGTATCAACATGAGTCTTAGTACGTTCTAACTCATGTTCTTGTTGTTGGCTCGTTGGTGTAGTTTTAGTAACCAGCACACCCGGTCTCAGATCTTTCTTTCTTCATTTTCGTGGAATGAGATCGTCGGCTGGTTCTTCAGGACGATCTTCGTCTCATGTCATAGTGACAGATTGAGGAGATTTCAATGCAGTTGATTGGAGCTTATCTTTAAAAATCTCGAAGTCTTTCAACTGATCAGCAGTAGGTATAATCTGTTCTTCTTGGTGTTCAATCTCCATATGTTGTAATGGAGAACTTTCTGGTTCATCGTCATCAAAAATGGTCTCATATGAAGCAGTGAACCTCTGAGCAGGTGTCACATGCTCGTCATTAATCGAGGCACTAGCACCAACAATAGTAGCCTCAATTTCAGCAAACTTCCCGAACTTGACAAGTTCGTGAAGGCCTTTGTATACAACTTTTGCTCCCTTTAGAGATTTCTTCATCAACCCAAATGTGTCAGGACCCATAGATTTTAAATCGAGCGTTTCTACATATTTGACAAGATCAGGGTAGTGTAAGTCAAAAATCATCTGCAAAAAATTTGGGTACATCATAAACATCTCCTTCTTCTTTCTTTTGAGGTTGCTCGTCATCTCATCGAACACAAACTTGGTGTAATTGTAATTCCAGTCCATGATCAGAGCAAACACAGCCGACATCTGATTGTGGCTGATTTCGTCTGAGCTCATGTTTCATTCTGAGACATACGTAAAGAACGTGTGAATCAAGAACCTCTCGTAAGGATGAAAAAGTTTCTTGATAGCTGGAAGGTCAGATTCATCATATCAAATTCTTAGTGAAACTTCAGCAACGACATCAGTAGGGTATTCAGTTGGATAATCGGGTTGATCACCGAACAATAGAACTTTACGAATGATGGCCTCTGAAATGACAACATGCTTCTTCTGAATCTTTGAATCAATTGTGACAGCTCCCCTAGCACCCCGTTGGTTAATCGAAGCATTGTTCCAAAACTCTGTCACCATTTTCTTGCAAATTCAGGAGTTTCTCGTATAGCATGAGAAATCCTGCACGTGTTGAGCCCCACAATCATATATTTGAATTATTTTTGTACCAGAGGTGGATCATATAAGCATCCGGAAATTTGTGAGTATCTACCTACTTCAATGGTGCTTGATCTGCCATGACTGCAACAAACAGGTCAAGTTAATAAAACATTCACTTAACTTAACAATCAATCAGTATTATAAGGACAAATGTCAAATTGAGTAAAGAACAGGGACCAAGAATGTTATTTTAGATAATATTGGTCATTCAATGTAACTTAATGTCAAGTTTAGTATAAAATAATAAGTTTTCGGTCCAAAGATATTGTTTTCTCTCCAAAGAATAGGCTTTCGGTCCAAGAGCTGAGTTCTCTGTCCAAATTCATCGAGAACAAGAGTTCTCGGTCACTCAGTGTTGGTTCTCGGTCAACAGGTCAATTGAGAACCCTTGATAATTCAGATATACTCAAGAGTTCTCTATTTGACTACAGGTTTTTGGTCAAACGTCCCCAAGAACTCTGGATCTTGAATAAGTGCCATCTTCTCCAAAACACCAAAACCACCATTAATGACTAACCTGCAACATCTAAATTACATAATATGACCAAAAATTCAATAATCAACTCACAAACATCATAATCTCTATCCTAAACAAAACTCATAACATGATTAACAACAATCTGTGTGTTTCATCCAGGTTATCATTCACAGTAAACCGAAAGAAACCTTTTTCAAGCTTTCATTTACCAAATTGTTAATGATGAACATGAAAAATCTTGAAGAAAGAGAGATTGAATGGCTTGAAGATTCAGAATATCAAGGGTTTTCGGCTTATGCAGATTTGAGTTTTTTTTAGAAGTAATGAAACAAATAATGCAAATAAAAGTCTTTTATATTTCAAAACGTTAAAAATTTGGGCCGAGAACCCTGATGGGCCGAAAGCAGCTTATGAATCAAGACCAGTTCAAAACAACGGACCAACCTTTAATGGGCCACAAGGGCTGAAAACAACTTCTATACCCAACATGGGCTTGATCCATGGTTTTTTTTAAAAACGATCCGTTATAGCATCCATTTCGACAAGAGTAACTAAGAGGTAAAAATTAAAATAAATAAAATAATAATAAGGACTAAAAAACAGACAATAATAGAAATAAGGATACAAAAAAATTTAATCACTCGGTCTTCTTGTAATTTAACAAAATTTTTGGGATCAGATTTCAGTTTCAATAGACACGCAACCTCTTAAGAAAAGATCCGAACATGGAATCACATTGATTAAGATACTTTCACATCATGTTCAGCATTATTATGACATAAAGACACATATTGATAGTAGGTATAATAAAATTAGCATGATTTTCATTGCATCAGTGATATGAGTTATGTTCAATTTTGGCATAAATCTTAGATGGACATCACTAATGGACCTCTGATGCCTCCTATCTCTTCTCAAAGTGTATTTGGTTTTCCCCAGATCACCCCAATTTGACTCCAACCCCCTAGTGCTTGATCAAAATATTTTCTCTATACAAACAAAAATTTAAGCTTCAAGGTTAAACGTTGGACTTACAAGCCATCCAGACTTACAGGCCTTTCATTCAGGGTGTTTAGAACTTATTTGAATGCCCAACCCTTGTAGTTCTATTTTGACCCTTTAAGCTTTTGAAAAACGAATTTAATAACATAATATTGTATAAATAACAAGTATACATTTTTTAAACAACTTAGAAACATAATATTTTTGATGATAAAGACACTAACGGGCTCATGTATGACTGTGTAATTACCTTTCTGCCTATCACTCGGAGAGATATGTCTGGAGACATGCAATTTCTTCAGAATGACTCCCCACATTAAGTTTAGCAGATTTAGTTTATATCACTTCAACTTTTACGCATCCTGGAAAGCTACCATGCAAATCAATGACTGTTCTAAAGCCTTTTAAGCCTAGTAACTTCACACGTTAGGCACACATAATCAATTTTACTATCATTTTCCAAAGAATGGATCGATTTTCATATTAGAATATTTAAAACTTTTAAAAAGCTCTTAACTGAATAATCATATCACTTCCCTTGAATTACAGAAGATAATTTAAAACTCAGTCGCCCTAGTCACTTTTAGTTTTCAGGTAAATGGCTATCTCGTATGTCCACAAGTGGATAACAGGACAAACATATATAGAAATACATATCCCTCAAACTTTGAATAACTGACATTATTTTAAGCGCAAGAATTAAAAAAAAAACACATCACAATCGCCCGAATTGCTTTCAGTCTTTAGGTGAATGGCTATCCTGTATGTCTGCCAGTAGATGAAAGGACCAAACATAAACAAGTATATGTGATTCAAACTTGAGCAACCAACATAATTTTAAGCGAGAGTGTAAAAAGAATTTTTTTTTTTAATAAAACACACACACACACTCTTTTTGAACTTTTTTAATTTTCTCCCCCTAAATTTGTGCACCAAAATGTTTTAAAAAAAATATTTATGTACAAATTTAACCTCAAAAAGACTCAAGCACATTAAAACGAAGCATTTTAAGAAACCCCACAAGCACGTTAAATATGGTTGTTCCGACCGGTTTTCCAAATAAGTCCGCCATATTATTATCAGTGTGAACTTGCTCAAGATGAATCAATTTACGGTCGTAACAGTCACGAATAAAATGACCAATACTAGCCCAACAAATATAGCAACTAATAGTACAAACCAAACTAATACTAGTCTAACAAATATAGCAACTTCAGTAGTACCTTGTAAATAAAAAGTCGTAAGAACACGGGTGGGGCGGTTAATGTGTGATGGTGAATCTTCATCTTCACGGCCATGAAATTGGTTTGTTTGGGTGAGAGCATTCATGAAGTATGATACAATCTGCCATGAATTTGGGTTATTGATCTCGGGAATAATATTGGACGAATGGTTTCCGGTGAAACCATCGAAAGCTTGCTCAAAAACAATTACGTTGTTGTCAGCCATTTGGATGTCTGGTTAACTTCTCGGACTTGACGTTGGTGAACTTTGCGGTGATGATTTCAGTATAGAACCCGACTCTGGATGGTTTTTTTTCTGATGATGAACTAGCTTCAGACTTCAATGAAGAAGGTCCAAGATTATCCGGTGGTGGTCCTTGCTAGGAAAATGTGACATATACCTGAAAAAACGCAAAAGACGAAGTAAGTAGACTAAAAAAAACTTAAAATTTAAAACAAAAATAAACTAAAATTAAATTAGATTCCTATGACATAAACAAAAATATGAAATAAAGAAAATAGCACGTATATAGCAAGTAAGTCTAATCGAAGCTAATAACGCAATTTCCAAGAGTCCCCGACAACGGCGTCAAAAACTTGATGTACTAAAGTAGTCTAATAATTATTGACTAAATTACGCTAAACTAGACACTAAGTAATACTGTAGACTCTTTAAAACTTGACTACACTACTGACCGGCAAGTGAACCAATCGACTCTAGTAAAGCTAAGTAAGTCCGGGTATCGAACCCACGAGACTCTTTTAATTACGTAAATTAACTAATTAGACTCGACAAACTGACACAACTATTTAATTTATGATTATTAAAAAAGTGGTTTTTAATCAATTATGATTAAACTAATAAAATAACTAATTAAGAGAAGACGAGTAATAAAACACAATATAATTTAGTTCAACTGATTTAGATGGTGATGAAAAACCACCTAGGCTGGAATCACCAAAGTTTCAGTTATCCAATAGTTGGAAAATACTTGTTATGGACTAAGATCATAAAATAGACACTTAAAAGAAAACCCGAACAGAACCCCTAACTCTTCTCAAGAAGACACATATGGGGTTCTAATAAATTTTAAGACACACCAATTTTATATATTAAACTCCCTTACGATTATTTAAATAATTATGAACATGTACCTTTATAATGAAATCATACCTTACAGCGCGGATATCAAAGATAATTTAATAAACTAAGTTGACACGATAGACATTGTTAACAAATCAAACCTAGACGGACTCATTACGAAGAACTAAATCAGTCAATCTTAATTAACAAAGATCTAACAGATAACCTATCACCTTAGAGCTTTCTAGGTTAGCAGCACACTTTTTGTTGTTTGAATAATAATATTATTCTTATGATCTTATTCGAGTTCAATCACAAGTAGTCAAAAAAACACAATAGATGACTTAACAAAATCCTATCATATGAAACATTCACCAAGGATAATGTGGAATAATAAAACTGAATCAAACAAAACCAAGTACACATATTCATCAATTAAATAAACTAAACAATTTACTGATTCATAAAACGATAACGAAAATAACAATCCAATTAAAATCAAACATCAACGAAGGTTCATCGATAACCTAGGCAGTCTATAATGTTTAGCCTAGCATCGGAATATCAAACAAAATAATACTGAAAGAAAACATGGTGAAAATAATGGAAACAGAAGATTAAAGGTGACAAAATCCGTAGTCTTTAATCTCGATCGTAAAGGTCTTCACCGGATGATTCCTTACTTTCAAAACTGCCAAATATCTTACTTCTAAGCTCCAAGAAACTCCAAATTCTTCTGGTGGTTGTAGGGTATTTTTCAGATTAAGGTCAAGGGTGTTTATATTTTGAATTGGGCCTTAAACCTGACTAAATCGTGGAACTTTCTGGATTTTTACTCTCTAGGCTTCGTGCGACCAGGGCCTAACCACCTGGCAGCGCGACACGGCGTACTCCAAAGGGGAGAGCCGGATTTGGCCAGTCTGACCGGTTATCCTTTTGGTTCCTTTCCTGACTCGTTCTGGCTTCTTGTTTAGGCTTATTTTGACTCGTTTTTTCGCCCTTTTCAACTACGTTCAACTTCCGGAACCTACAAACACAAATATGTTAGTGGTATACAAATCTTAACTTAAAACGAACAAAAAATAATAAAATATTATATAAAATATACAAGGAAAATATATATAAATATTAGTATATCAGCAATCAAATCCTCCAACCAACCTACTTGTTCTCCACGTTCACTGCACCAAACCCTGATTCGGAAACCCAACTTGGTTCTTATATGCGTCAATTGGTAGCTCCTCCTTAAGCTACCAACGACCGTTTCCTTAAACTTGCCCATAATTTTGGAACTCCAATTATTGATTTCTTGAACTTGGCTCTGACACTAATTCAAGTCACGATCTATAATCAAACGCGAAATAATCGACTAACTCCCGTTTATATTAATAAGAAAACATAACTCAAAAATCTTATTACAACTCTCAAAACCTAATAACCCTAACTTAGTCATTAGGCAACCAATTAATAACCCCTTTTAATTATTGGGTTGGACCCCACACTCGGGCTAAACAATAATTGAGCAACATAAGCTTCCTACTTTATAGGAATTTAAATATAAGTAGAGATTTATATTATTTTCGGTGGTAATCTTGACCCAAACCCTCTCAAATGAGTCAATTTGCGTTGTTTTAAAAATTAAATGAGTTGGTTTGGGTAAAAGGTTTTAACTAAATGGGTCAAAATGAGTCATTTGAAATTCTATTTTTTTTTATTTTCGGGTCAAAATGAGTCGACAAGTTCAAAAAAATGGGTCGATGTGGGTTAGTATCCTAAGAAAATCTGGCAGGTTTCGGATCGGGACGAATTTTCGTACAACACAGGTTTCGACACGAAACGGATTTCAGATTGGAACGGGCTCGGTTAAGGTTTCATGTCAACACGAGTTTTCACACGGGACGAGTTGGATTTTGGTTTCTTTTGTTTCTTTTTGGTCGATTCTAGACTCGTCCGTTTTTTTAGTTTCGTTTTTGTTCGGTTGGAATTCTTTTAGTTTCGTTTTGATTGATTTTTTCGATTTCTGTTGATGTGGTTCGGTTTTGACTTTTTGTTTCATTTGCGTCGCTTTTTCGGTTTCGATTCAATTCTCGATTATTTATTTTATGGAACGTGGACAACGTAGGAAACATTTTAGTGTATTTACTTTTTTTTGTTTATAATTTATATTTTGTGTTATAGTTTTTTTATTATTATTTTTGAATATTTTTTGTGAGTTTTTTATCTTAATAGAAAACCCCTAAAAAAATTTCAAAAAAATATTAAAAAAATCATAACTTAAAATATAAATAAAAAACAAAAAATATTAAAAGACTAAAATGTTTCCCCTGTTATTCTCGTTCACAAAAAAAAAAAAAAAAAAAAAAAAAAAAAAAAAAAAAAAAACGGTTCAACGCAGACCAACACAACCCTTTTTTTAGTTGACTCGTTCTGACCCAAACTCGTTTCAACCCATGACTCGTTCGACCTAACCCAACTCATTTGTCACATCTGGTTTAGAGTATTCACATCCCATGCTCTATATATAAATACTATATCTTTGTATTTTAGAGAATAATTTAAAGAAATATTCAAATTTTCACATCTTTCTCTCGTTCTCTATTTTATGGATTAGTTTTATATAATGTACTTTAACTCTGTATATTTATATTATAGGTTACTTGTCATCCTCTATATAATTAATATGAGTGTGTAGAAAAGAAGAAAATAATAAAATAAATATTTATGAGTAAGATAAATATAGACATGAAGAATGGGATGTGATGATTTTTTTCGAAGTACGTAAAATATAAAGAAATGTGTGTTTCTTGATTAAATTTTATAGATGGAGATAATTAAAGGGATGTAAATACTATTAAGCTATATAAACGTATACCGAATCATGGTTATGTATATGTTGTAATCAAGTTTTTTAAGTTATATTTTCTTGATTATAATAAATATTTGGGAGCTATCCAAATTAAGGTGTTCATATATTATCAATTCGTAACTTGAGATACTGAGTCAGTTAATGTGAGGTAATACTTACAGGTTGCCACTTACAAAGTTCAAGCACTTCAGTAAAACTCCAAGACCAAAATGAAGGATAAAAGTTGAGCCTTGAAGCGTGTCAGCCATCAATTTACGTGTCAAATAGAGAGTCTAATCATAAGATATGATAGGTTTCCCATTATCACTCATAAGATTTTGATTCCAAATATGATAATAACATGTGGATCTCAAATAAATCATGTCTGGTCCACAATTGTTTAGTGCTCATTATCATGTAATTGTTAGCGTTTGTTAGGCTCTCACTTTTTCACTTGATATAACACCTTTCCCCTCCTGAACACTTTGTCAACAACTAAACTTTACTCTCATATCACCATCAACCAGCTATTCTGTAGATGTGTGATGTGTCCAGTGATGGGATGATCGATGCATGGTAAAAATGTAACACCGAACATGATTCTTGATTTGGTTTGGGGATGTCAGTGAGATGAGTATTGAAAATACCAGAGTTATACTTGATTGTAAAATTATGTCACATACCTGATCTCATAGTAGTTAGGGACCTGGTTACTCATTACCCATCGTGATAGGGTATACTTGTTAATTTGCTAAAGGTTACCGGTTAGAACTCCCAAATACATTTCTTATTATTTATACTTAAGGAAATTATAAATATAAAAACAAAAAACTTTGGAAAGTAGTAGATTCTCAATTACCCAAAAACAAAGGAAAATAAAGATACTAAACCTAAAAGTAAAAAACAGAAAACGTTTATGTATATGATTTCAAATAAAAGAGTATGTGTTGCCGTGTTGGGTATATGGGTCAATTATCACCTAATACTGTAACCGTTCCAACTAAACAAAATGATTTAAAACATGATCATACCCGGATATGCATCCTAAATGTTCTTGGTTTTCTGGTGGGTTGTTTGATGTCCTTACTTTTGTTAGATTTTGGATGTGGGTTGTTTGATGTCCTTACTTTTGTTAGATTTTGTTTCCTAACTTTTATTTTGAGTTTTAGATAGCCAGTAGTTGCACATGCATTATACCGACCATAAATTTTGATGAAAAAAGTTACAATTTTTTTCCAGCTTCTTTGGGGATCAATCCATGGTCGATTTGTCGCATGTGCCGTTGATCTTTTTTTTAGTGCAATCAAGCATTTTTTATTAAACATAAACGATTATAATAATGTGACATGTCAACAAGCAACAAGTTGCGCCGTAACCCCCTTTATGAATAACAAAGTCAATCCTACTAAAAATGAAGCTTTAGGACTTAGGAGCCGAACAAGTACCATGCATGACACGCTGAACCCTGCTAAAAGATCTTCATTAAATTGTTTTGATTTGTGGTTGTGTTTGTTGATCATTTTGTCATTTTCATACAACCTTAAGCTTATAATATTGGGTGGATTATTTACCCACTTTAAGACTCAATTTATATCATTCAATCACTTCTTTGACCTTTACTAAAAGTGTGATATTTGTAATAGTCAGTGTCAAGTATACATTGGACAAACTAATACAGTAATACAATACATTGAGGGTTCACTTGGCACACGCGTATGATTAATGTGATGTACACCTATAAAAACTCCATTGAACTTTTCAGATAGTCAATGTGATAAACGCAACAAGTTTATTTAACACTAACTCGCAAAACTTAATTTAAACATACAAGCCTTGTGGTTGGTGCAAAAACTGCAAAATTTTATTTGGTGATTCTGCACTACCAAGCTCACTAACATACTATCTTCTTTTACATCGTAGTCCACTAAATTCGCATTTCAAGTAACACATATTTCACAAGTAAATCCAGGTATCGTTTTTTCTATAAATTTAGCATAATTTTAATTTACAAATCTTTATTAGAGTTATATCAACACATGTTATAAACTTATTTTGATAATCATTCGAGTATGTAGAAAGTTTTTCATCGTACATTTTTAAACCCAAAACTAGACTAACACCCATAAAACTTTAGGGTTGAAAGATGCAATCCCAAACAACCATCTAATATTTTTAGGATTATAAGCAAGTTCTTCACTATCTCACTCTATGAAAATATAGTAAACTGAAAACCCAACCTTAAACGTCTAAAAAACATTTGGTGCCAATAATATGGATAGATTTGAACGAGAAGAATGATCATTGGAGAAGAAATCCCAACCATTTATTATTTTGTTCAATGGTTGTTGCTACAAAGAATATAGCGAACAATGGTAGAATGACGGTCCAAGAGTATGTGCTTATCGAAGCTTCGTATCATGTAAAGAATCAAAGAAGAAACACAGTGGGTTAGTCTCACTACACGAGGGGGTCTCCTGCGATTAACCTCCGGCGTGTGAACAAGTAATTTGATCTGTTGGTTGAAAGGAATTATAAGTGTGAAGAGAGAGTAGAGAGAAAACAGGGTGAATGAGAATGAATATACATTTGGTAAAATGTTCTATGTATAGGTAGTCGGAAGCATCTCTGGGAAGCTGAAGCTTCTTAAGTAGAAAATGTCAGCTCTTCTCTCAGCTCATGCAGACTGGGTGCATGCTATTTCCGTGTAAGCTTCGCTCAGTGTCTTGTAGTTAATTTTACTTCATGGGAGGCGCCAACTTTTGGTCAGTTGTGACTTTTTCTAACATTACTATAGCATGAGCTTCTTGGTCAACTTAGGAATCTTGATGGGCATGTGTCAAACTTCCCCATATGGCAGCTTATGCATGCTATTCTTTTATTCTTAAGTTTCCCTAGCTTGTGAGCTGCTTCTTTACTCGTTAAGCTTGTGAGTGGGTAAGCGTACCGATGTCATCAGCCCCCAGTCACAACTATTCAGATTGTAATGATAAATGATTGTGACTCAACTCTCTTTCATTATGCCCCCTGGGTGTTTAA
This sequence comes from Bidens hawaiensis, assembly GCF_021521415.1. Classification (NCBI taxonomy): domain Eukaryota; kingdom Viridiplantae; phylum Streptophyta; class Magnoliopsida; order Asterales; family Asteraceae; genus Bidens; species Bidens hawaiensis. The sequence continues at coordinate 49,992 of NW_027496749.1, forward strand.
TGCGTTTGGCCTAAGCGGCATGCCTATTCATAGACCAAAGCATTACCCATTTTGTTGTGTTCCAAGAGCTGGAAAATGTTTCCCTAACTTATGGTCCATAAGCTGGGAGCTAAACAACCTTAATGTTTCGTTTGTGAAACTTCAAAGTGGAAGCTAGAAACTTCATAGTGACTTGTAGGTCATTATTTTATCAGTTTGACGGCTGCTACCTGCTGCGTCTTACCGATTAGACCCCTGCGCAAGGAGGCCATTATAGAGCTGACTGTAACAGTTGTGGCTAGGTTAATCTTGACCTTACACCTGTCCCTATCCATGGAGATTTGAATCTCAAAAAGTCACCTATAAGTACATAAAACCGCCATTAACCGCTTTCCATCTTTATCACCCCTTATTTATTCATTATAAACTTTTTTTTCATCCAGTAATTTTGTTTCCCTTTGCCAAGGACAATACCGTTTATCTTTCTTATTTTTCTGATTATGGGTTCTAAGGGTGATATGGCTACCCAATTTTCAAAGTTAAGCCAGGCAGAACTTACCTAATCATTCCACCCCCGTTTCGAGTTGTCCCAAAGGTAAATTCGTTCTTTACACTCGATACTTTGATCAATCGAACCTTCAATATCCTTTTTCGAAGTTCTTTCTTAGTGTTTTGGAGTATCATGGTGTTTTCCTTAGTCAATTGGCTCCTGCTGGTGTTGAAAGGACTCTGCATTTCGAGATTGTTTGTCATGCCCTTGGCTATGAACCTTCTTAGCCTATGTGTCGAAGGTTTTTTCAACTTGTGAATATTGGTAATTGGTTTACTGTAGAGAAAACTCGATGCGAGCTTGGGTTGATTTCAAGCACAGTCGGCCTTACTTCTTCGTGGAAGGATAAGTTCTTTTTTGTTTTGGACTATATTTTGCCTTTTACCTCCGGTGTGGAGGAAGCATGAGCTTACTTTGAACCCCTGAACCAAAGGTCGAGGAGCTTGATGCTACTTTCCTCAAGAGCCTTCGATCGGTGTGTTGCAAACTTTGAACTTTCTTGGATGTGTTTCTAGTCTACCTGGGCCTGAGTACCAAGTGGTCTAATCCTCACACCGAACCCAAGATCTTTATGGATGACAAAGGTATGGTAAATGTTTGTTTTTAAGCTTCTTTCGTTATTTAGGTTTAACCTTCACCTTCTTATTGCAGAGGTCAGTGCTCTAGAGTTTCTTTCACTTGAAGATTAGAGGTTACACCTGGCCATCCTAATGTGGTTGGGAATACTAAGGAGTTTCGTCAGTAAATTGATCATGTTCCTACCTCCACCTCTTATGGCCTTCCTCCCAAAGGTACCGTTAGGAAGGCTGCTCCTTCCTCTGTTCGAAGTAGCAAGAGATTTAAAGGAACTTTTGCTCCAAGCTCCACTGCTACTGATCTTATTGATTTGGATGAGGAAGCTTCTCTTGTTGTTACAATCACCAGCTTTCATCCTGCTGGTGTGGGGAGGCTTTCAGAAACCCTTCCCCTTCACCACTAAAGGTACTTTCTAAGCCGACTGTGGCAAAGGACACTTCAACTACTATGCCTAAGAAAGTCTTTAAAACCACTGTTAAGAAGCCTACTCCCGTAACTACTGACAAGAAGGTAGAGAAGAACAAGGAGCATGTTGATAAGAAGGTGGAGTGGAACAAGGAACATGTTAGTGTTGAGCCTCATACTATTGAGGTTGTTGTGGCGGAGAAAGTGAAAGGGAAAGGTGTTGCTGGTCAATCAGGTGGTTCTGAAGGTGCTTCTTCTCATGAAACAACCTTTGTTTTTGTTCCATCTTGAGGGGGGGTACGTAACTGTGATACGCTGAATAGGCCTTCCATTTTTCGGAACCTTCTTCTTTAATGTATTCCCCCGACTGAGAAAGAGATTGTTGAAGGCTTAAGTGATGGTGAGGTTATGAGAAGGATTTTTCAGTACTTGGCTTGCTTGGTTGCCCTTGTTCAAAATGGTATGGGACGAAGGAGTTATGCTTTGGGAGATATCAAAAAGCCGGAGGAAGAGAAAGTGAAGTTGAAGAGTGCCTTGGTTGAGGCAAATGAGAAGGTTATGACCTTGACTGCTCATGAACAAAGTTTGGTTCATGAGCTTGTTGTTGCTAAAACTTTAGCCGATGATGAAAGTAGCAAGGTGGAAGCTTATATCAGGGACCTTAATAAGCAGCGTCAGAAGGTCGTTCTAGAGAGAAACTCGCTTATTCAGGAGAAGAAGTAGCTGGTTGCTGATTGTGATAAGGTTGAGAGTGAGAAGCAGAAACTTGTTGATGAGAAGCTTGCTACTGATGTAACTATTGCTGATCTCCAAACCCGGGTTAATGAGCTCATTTCTAACAAACGTTTGATGTTTGAACAAGGTATTCCTCATGTCGTTTCTTATCTCTCGCATAGTGGTGAGTTTAACTCGGCCCTAGGTGAAGTTTATACAAGGGCCATTACTCATGGTTATCACCATGGCCTGTCCATCGGTTTTGAAGCAAGTCAAGTTGGTCTTCCCTTGAGGGACTTTCAAGTTAACGATCCCATTCTGCCACCTACTTTGCAGCTGCTATGAGGAAATGGAGATGAAGACTTTCCCTTATCTTGAAGCCGTTTCTCATTGTCATTATCTTCCCTTCTCTAATTTTCAAGATATTGAGTTGGAAGGTCTCAAGAAGAAGCTTGCGCATCAGGTAATTCAGGCCATGGTTACCAAGATTGTTGTGAAAGTTAAAACTGATGAGGTCATAGAGAAGATTAAGCCAATGTTGAAGTTTCTACTTTCGAGGATTCGACTGACAGGGCAGCTGACGAAGATGATGAGGAAGTTGAGGTTACTCCTTCCCAAGTTGATGATCCGGAGCGAACCGCTTTTCCCTGCATGAGAAGTTGAGAGTACTCCTTCGCTTGCCACCGCTGGAGCTTCCCAAAATGACTTTGATAAAGATGTTAACATGTTGTATGGGAACATTTTAGGCGATGCACCAAAAACTTTTGGCGGTGAAAGTGAAAATGTTACTGGCGATGAGTAGCTTGGTTATTATTAAGCTTCGTGTGTGAAGCTTCTTTGTATTTTGATTATGTAAGCCTCTGTTGGAATAAACATTTAGTACTTTATGTTTGTGATACCTTCTTGAGGTACCTTTTATGTTTTTTATGTTGGTCTCATAGTTTATCTTATTTACTTGGTTTTCATTCTTGTTTGTTATTTTTACAATGTCTTTGAAACTTCCTTAAGGAGGGGTGTTGCAGACACCCTTCCTTAGCTTAGTAGCTAACAACCAATGCAAAGCTTATCCTATCCGCTTGCCAATCCACAAGATTTTACCTAACTTGTTTTTGTGGTATATTGTTACACAAGTCCTAATCTTCTTGAGCTTATCAGTTTGATAAAATTCTAGGCTTTGGTACTTGTGGAGCAAGTTGGTAAGAGATGCTCAATCTCATTTCATGAATATAATTTATTTCTAAGTGTTCCATGGAGTCGTATTGTTTTAGGGACTCAACCAGTATATAGGAAGATATAGTGTCTTGTTACCTGTTGAACGATATGGCCTAAGAGCTCAACCCTTTATATGAGTAGGAACTACGCTGGACCTCATGAAGCCTAGTTTGGAGGGGCTCACCCTTATATGGGATAATAAACAAGTTTGTTACTCAAAATATAATGTCATTCATTGATCTTTCCATTATCATGAAATCAAAACAACTATTACAAGGACCTTGAAGTGTTGTCCTAAACTAAGAACTTCTTAAGGTGCTTGTCGTTCCAGTGACGTGTCACCTTTCTTCCTTCCATGTCATTGAGCTTGTAGGATCTACCACTGTGAGCTTCTTTGCTGACATAGGGGCCTTCCCACTTGGGTCCCAATTTTTCCCGTGTCGGATTGCCTGCTGTCCTCGTTGTTTCTGACGACCACATCTCCAAGTTTAAGCACTTCCTTTCTTACACTCATGTTGTAGAAGGCTTCCAGCTTCTTCTTGTATTGTCTTCTTCAATAGTAGCCTTCTCGCGGGCTTCTTTTAGGAGATCGAGGTTAAGAAGAACCTCAGAGTCCCTGGCTTCCTCATTTATTTTTCTCACCCTTCTTGAGTTTACCCCAATTTCCGCAGGGACGACAACTTTTGAGCCAAAGATCAAGTTGTAGGGTGTTTTTCCGTGACTTATTTTCTCCGTGGTCCGGATAGCCCAAAGGACGCTTGGAATCTTTTTACCCAATTCTTACCATACCTTCCCTACCTTGTCTTGATTCCTTCAACAATGCTATGGTTCATTCATTCAACTTGATCGTTGGGAGGTATGCTATTGAGCTAAACACTTGCTTGATATGCAGCTCCTTGCACCAAAGGCTGAAGGGTTTCTCAGCAAATTGCTTTCCATTATCCATCACTATTTCACGTGCCATCTTATATCTACAAATTATGTTTTCCCATACAAAGTTTATTACATGCTTCCCCTTGATGGAAGCTAGGGGCTAACTTCTGGCCAATTAATGAAATAATTGACAGCTACTAGCAGGAATTTCACCTTCCCAGCTGCTTCGGGGAAGGGACCAACAATGTCAATTGCCCACTTCTAGAATGGCCAGGCATCAATAATGGGTACCAGGTTATGCTTTGGGTTTGTTTTGACGGTATCGTGGAGCTGACAAGCTTCACATTTGTGGATGACCTCTATGGAGTCCATGTGCATTAGTACCCAAGGTTCATTAACCTTCGTTGATGAGGAGGAACCTGAAAAGCAGCAGTTATAGAGACTGAGCCTGCTACTCAAGATGATCAAGATACACATCCCGGTATCTTGAAACCTACACACACAACCAAAGAGAAACTATCCAGAAAATCTACAAAAGCCAAACCCAAAAAAATAATTCAGGAAGATGAGGTGCCTAAGCCACAGTGGTAACACAAACACCACAAAGAAAATTTACATTTTCTACTTCCTCACAACTTGTCACACCTCCACCCAAGCCAACTCCTTAGTCTTCCTCGCAAAAGGAAATTGTTGTAAGCACAGAGGATCCACATCAAAGAGTTGAAGGGATAATCTGCACTCCAACTCCAAGCCCCTATCCCAGGCTACTTCTATTTCACCCCATTGGAACATCATATCATAACCACAAGAAGTTGTTCAAGTAATTACCAAAGTGTCATACATCGTTGAACGCAGTCCTTTATTTACCACATCACCTGAAAGGGAAACCGCTGATAAATCTGTTGATGTTGTGACAAGTATTAATACCCTAGAGAAAGAGAAGGGTATAGTCCCTATCACTACAAATGATTTGGATTTGGGATTTGGAGCAACCACTAAAACTTTTGAAACAACTGTTTCATAGTTGGACAGTGGTTTAGGAACTAAGACTCTAACCTTGACAACAACTGCTGATATCTTGATATCTGATCTAGTTGGAAGTCCCCAGTACCAAGAAAAAGGGGCATCTGATTAATTTCAAGATGCAAAATTTCATTTTGATTAAGATAAAACTGCTGATGTAGGTAAAACTACTTATGACAGGACAGCAGATGAGACTATTCATTTAGTTGATGCTAAAATCATTCAGGATTTGATTGATCAAGTTCATAAGTTGAACTCTGAAGTCACGGAGCTCAAAAGGCTTATTTCAAACATGACTTAACCTCAAGTCCAACAAATCCACGAAAATACACAATTGTTGGCCTCCATCCGGAGTAAATTCCAATCATGCATCCAATAAACAGTCACTCAAAAGCCACCAGCCACTCAAAGTTGTAGCTCTTAAGAGGGTATCACCACCTCTAACCCAGAGATTGCTGAGCTAAAATCCTTTATTGCCTCCCAATTCCAAATCTTCAATACCGAAGTCAATACAAACACCATCATGCTCAGGAACTCTCTCAATACTCTTCCAAATGAGTTAGGAAAGCAAATGGTGGATCAAACGAATCAACTGGCAGAGCTAACATGCATGGCTTCTCCTGCAACCATGGTTTGCTGAGCAGCTCAGGCTACTACTGATGCCAAAAGGGGGAGAATATTCTGGATGTAGGTCAAAAGTCAGCTGAAAAAAATCCAGATGAGACTACAAACAAAACTATTGAGGAGACTGCTGCATTGAAAGAGATGCTAAGAAAAGATAGATAAGCAAAAGAAAAGGCATTGGTTAAACAACTAAGGGTAAAACCTAATGAAGCAGGCTCTTCAAAATCAAAAAGATTGAAATATGTGTGTAAAAGAGGAAAGAAAGGTGGAAAAACAAAGAAAAGACCGGTAGTCACAAACTACTGATGAACATGAAGACATACCTGCAGTTTCCCAAACTGCTGATGATCAATTAGTGGTTACACTTATTTTGGTCAAAAATTACCAAAGCATTAATTGAACAAATTCTTCAAGTGAGGTAGAGTGTTCTTCAATGAAATGGTAAACAAATGCGGTAAAAGTAAAGGGTGACACAACGATGTAGTGAGGAAAAGTCTTAGATCCTGGTGAGGATCCTCGAAAAAACCATGGGAGTGGAAAATTATCCCCTGCATGAATTTATTAAAGCGAAAAGTAGGTTACAACTCAAGAGCCAAGTGTGATGGAGTCTAGAGTACAGTAAGTGAAAGTGTTGTGTGTAAAAATGATTTGTCAACACTCATATCCACAGGGCTATTCTTCATGTGCTTTTAACTTAGTCTCCAGCATAGAATACGTCTAAAACAGTTACTTATCGATATTATTTTTTATCAATAAAATTAAAGTAACTATCTCCGAGGATCCCGCCTAATTAATAGGAATTTAACTTGGTCAGCACTCCTAGCCATTATGGATCCATTCCACACGTTTTCTTCAGTTTATTTCACGAGCCTTTATGAGTAACTAAGTTACCAAAGGTTACCTACAAGAACAAGTCAAAGCCAAGATCAAAATAACCAGTTAGTGGTCAGGATCCTGGAAAAAGTCGAAATCAGCATAAGGATCCCGAGTGGAATCTCGACAAGAATCCCGAGTCATAAATTGACCCACAACAATTGTCTACAAATTTGACAGTTGTTATCACCATTTACAATTGTTAAATTTTAAAATCGTTGTTTGTTGATGAAACATTCCGTCTTTAAGTCCCTATTGCGGAAACCTTGAGCCAGGTCCTACTTCGTCTTGTTTTGAAGCCATTTGTTTCCTTCCTCTTTTCCAAGTCTCCAGCGCTTCGAAGGATGAGGTATGCTGAAGACACGAAAAAGCTGCACTTCCTTGTACATTCGAATTGAAAAATATTTTATGGCATTCTGTTGGTTTGTTTGAAAACAAATTTTGAATTGAATTTTCAACTACAAAAGGTTTGACATACTTGAGAAACAATTTTAAGTATCCTTTAAAATTGTTTTATGTAAAGATTTTTTAAAATTGTTTTAAGTATCCTTGTACATTCGAATTGAAAAATATTTTATGTAAAGATAGGTTTTTTGACAATAATTCGAGCATTAATCAAATCTTTGTTTAGAAAAATTTACATGAAATAAATAGACTACTTTGAAAAATAGATTATATAAATGCCATGAGTTAGTTAATTGATCTTGATAAAAAAATAAAATATTGTCACACTCCCAGCCACAAATGCACAAATGCAGGGGCGCAAACTGATTGTTCACAGCTCTCAATGTACTATCATGCAATGATTTAAAGTGGCAATATATTTTAATTTAAATTAAATATCGAAACAAAACAAAGTACATAATTTAAAAATAAAGGCAACAAGATAGTTAGTAATTCAAAATCTAAAACTAAGTCTTAATTCATTCTTCTAACAATAATAACTCTAAATTCTTCACCAATCCTGATATCAGTTCAAACGATAACCTGCATATGCGTATACAATAAAATAGATTTGTCAACACAAGGTTGAGTGAGTAAAACACCGATTAATTCATATGAGAAACTGAGCAAACTGTCCTTGATGCGGTATACAGTTAAGCCGTAGCACGTAAACAATTCAACCAGATAATAATGTGTGGGCTAAACAATTGCCATGCAAATCAGGTGTTGGTTACCATGAGTGAGCTGTCGATGAAACCATTGTCATGTGATCAGACGCCGGCCACTATGACAGTCGTATGATCATACTAACTGTGAATATGATGGACCTCTCTGAATGAGATAAAATAAACAAATAACCATGTAACAAGTTAGGCACATAATTGATAGCACATAAAGGTAACAGTTGCTAGTGTGAATATTAATAATAAGTAAATAATATAAATACGCATATGTCCCCAAAACATTTAGAAAACAAGTAAAAGAAGGGGAGTGATTACTCACCTTATAAGCAAGAGGAATACGTGCGAAAAAAATGTTAATCAATAAACGTCACGCTCAACGAGATATATCAACGAAAAAATCCCAAGTAATAATAATCGGGAAAAACTACGAATAAATGAATGGATAATTAATAAACATTTGAGATCGATCGGTTTTTTGCGAGTATAAAACAATTTATTTAAAATTAATTTTTTAAAGTTTATTAAATATATATATAATTTTAACAAAACTAAAGGAAAAACAAATCCTTTTAATTATAAGTATTATAGTTGTAAAAATAAAATATTTGTTTATAAATATTTGTCCAATAATTATTTTTAACATGTAAAATATTAAGATATATTTACATATTTAAATTATGTATTATAAACTAAAAACTGTTAAAATCTTTATTATTTAAAAAAAACTTTATCAATTTATAACATACTTATGCGTGTGTGTATATATATATACATATACATATACATACGTAAACCTTTAACAAAGACTAGGAAAAACAACATGTTAATTTGTCGGTTATGATTAAATATAATCTAATTATTATATTTATAATATTAATAAAAAATTAATTTAAATGATTAAGTGAATAAGTATAAAGAATAATCAAGCATTTTTTTTTTACCAAAATTAACCAACAAAAACGGGTTGGGGTGGCTCAAAATCGCGCCCCCAGCCACACATAGACTTAACACCCACACATCAACCATGCGCGCTTGTGTGTTAGATGATTATATCTTGATGCAGATTATAATTAAGAAGACAATTGAAACCCATATTATATTATGAACCCTAACAAGATCAATCGGCCAATACGTTAATCGTTTGGCTGATTAATCTTGGGGCTATTGTAATTGACATCAAGACGAGCAAAATACTGCATTAAATTACCTCAAACAATAAACGAACAAGGTCTAATATGTAAGAACAGAGCCGGCCAATATAGGATCACGAACATGTACTTACAGACTATGATAACAAAATTAGTTATAGAGGTTTCGTAGGCGACGTTAATTGTGTATGTATATAGGGAGAGGATCATGAGAGAACTCCATTTTATGGAGAGAACTAATAATGAAGTATTTTTAATTTAATTAAAAAAATATTTTTAAATTTTTTTTTCTTTCATTCTTCTTATATGTTGTTATTCTTCACCAAAAACAAATATAAAATATAAAAATATATAAAAGAAATAAAAAAATTAACGAGTAATGCATATATGCAATACACCGACTTTTTTTATAATGCATATGTGCAACAGTGTGCATTTTGATATTTGAAATAGTGTTGAATATCATATATATAGTTGTTTGTAGTGTATATTTGCATTAGTGTTATATTATATACAAAAATTAAAAAAAATCGGTATAGTGCATATGTGCATTAGTGTTGTATTACATATATGCAATAATGTGTTTTGCATACAATTATTAGTGTCGTATTTGCATATATTCAATAGTGTGTATTTAGATAATGTATTTGTGTTGTATTATATGCAATAAAACACTATTTTATATATACAATAAACATTAATGCACATACGCATTACATCGACGGTTTTTTTTAAGGAACAATATCATCTTATTAGAAGGAGGAAAGAAACAAAAATCACAAAATAATTTTTTTAAAATAGTTAAAAATAATTCTTTACTAGTTCTCTAGTTCTCTCTAGATCTCACCCCTATATATATATATATATATATATATATATATAAGTTTTCTAAAAGTCTTTTTCGTCTTGACTGATGATGCAATGCTTGTTTGGTATTAACGACCGCGTTTAAGTTCATAATGTATAGTTAAATGAAACCTTTTTCTTTTAAATGGTTTTATATGTATTGGGGTCTTAATATCAACATGTTAGCCACTATAATGTATATATCACTCATATATAACCCCTCAGTATATATATACGGGTCATAATCAATATCGGACGGTTACTCGTTTAATCGCTACGAATTAACCGATTTATCGTCTACTCGCTACATAATGAATAAGGTGTACCTCATTTTATCACGAATGTCACAAAGACTTCCTGGATAGTTATGAAACTCAATCAAGATACACCACATAAATAGAAGGTTTAAAAAATATATATTTAGAAGAAAAAGTCAAGAATACCCAGCTTCAAGTTGATGTTGATTTTCTAAGGAACCTGGTTGCAACTGGTAACATATTTGAAAAACTGTTGAAGATTAAAGCTGAAGATAAGTATAAAGTTGTTCCGCCACCTTTACATTATATTTATTCATTAAAATTTGACAAGGAGAAAGAGAAGCTTATCTAAATCAGTTCATGAAGGTATTCTATGAGAAAAAAGAATTTATTGAAAACTAGAAGAAGGTTGTTGTAAATGAAGAAGGGGAGTTTGTGTTGAGGTTTGATGAAACAAAAGAAAATGAAAGTGAAGAATCTACTGAGTTTAAAGTTTCTTTGAAAGATAAAGAATCAAGTGAGTCATATGAAGACAAAACAAGTGTATCAAGTGGTAAATATTCAAGTTATGGGAGTAACAAGGGTAAAGAACATAAAAGAAAGATTACAAAGGACAAGATTCCTAAATTGCCCAAAATTACACCCAAAATGAAGAAGGTTCATGAACAAATGAGAAGAAATGATAAGCCATTTGACATATGTGAAGGGTCTCAAAAAAAGAAGAACAATGTTGTTGCACAATCATTTAGAAGTCCTTACAAGAAAGAAAGCACCTCAATGAGGAGAGATGGAACATAAACAAAAGAAGAAACTGAGTATCCACCCATTTTCCGAGTAATATCAAACCATGAACTCTTTGATATTGGAGATTTTGAATACTTTGCAAGAAAGTATGTGTGCCTAATGAAAGAAAAAGAATTGAATGACAAAAAATTGAAGCTGGAAAAAGTCAAGTTTGTCAAAGGAGCAGATGATAGGAGTACTAAAAAGATAAATATTTTTCAACCTATATCTATAGACTTTGGAAAACCAATCATCCACCAGAAGACCATTGGTGTAGATCATCCAAAACCCAGTGAAAGATTCAAGAGAGGAAATTATGTGATTGAACACAAAGGTAAGGTATGGTGCAGAATATGTGATGTTTATGGTCATCACACAGATTCATGCCAAGAAAGAATCATGCAAGAACCATTCATTGTTCCTGACACTACACTCTATGATCAAGACTTAGGTATATATAAAATAAGTATTAAGAGTATTTACAAAAGGGTATGCAAGTTAATAGTGGAAGGAAAAGAAGATGTCCATGAAAAGGTTGAAGAAGAAAACATCTATTAAATCTTAGAGTTCATAAAACTCTTTTGACTATGCATATTTAAATTCATATGATAACAATAGACAAATCAAGAAGAAAGTTTTCAAGAGAAATAAAAGAAAAGTATTGAATGGTGATGAAAAATTATTGTTTAAAAGTGGTTTTGAACCAAAAGGGTTCTTGTGGAAGCCAAATGATGAAACTCCAAAACTAATCATCAAAAGGGATGCAGTGATCGAAGAATGCACAAGCATATTCCCTATTTTGAAAATTTGTTTCAATTTGGTTATGAGACTGAATAGTCTTGTGAACTATTTTATGAAGATCCAAAACCAAATGCAACTACTGCTGTTGTTTCAATATATTTGCAAGACAGCATGGCTTGTGATTCAGCACTTAACTGATCACTTTGTTTTTCAACTGTTCAGGAACAATCCACAGAAGTCAATGATGTATGGTATATGGATGGTGGATGATCCTGGCACATGACCTGTGATAAGAGATCACTGGTTAATTATGAAGAGAATTTTGAAGGCTCAGTTGCTTTTGGAAGTGATGAGAATGGAGGGAAAACTGTGGGCAAAGGCATTCTCACAAATGGAAAAGTCTCATTTGATAATGTATTTCATGTTAAAGGTCTCCAATATAACCTTTTGAGCATCTCTCAAATATGTGATAAAGGTTATAAGGTTGGTTTTGATGAATCTCATTATTTCATTTTGAAACTTAAGTTTGTAATTCCACCTGAAATGATCATGATGATGGCACCAAGAAATGGCAATTTGTATGAACTGAGAATGAAAGATGCTATTTTTAGAGGTGAAACTTGTTTTGTTTCTAAACCTTCTGAAGTTAAAACTTAGCAATGGCACAGAAAATTATGTCATGTGAATCTAAAGAATATGAACAAACTTGTGAAAGGTGAACATGTTATTGGTTTGCCATCAAGGGAGTTCAAGTTAGAAGACAAATGTGTATCATGCCAAAAGGGAAAACAACATAAACATCCCCCAAAACAAAAATTATAAACTCCATTGATTAAGTGTTTAAAATGCTTCAAGTGGATCTCTTTGGTCCTGTAAGTGTTCCAAGTATTGGCAAAAAGAAGTTTTGTTTAGTGATCATAGATGATTTCTCAATATTCACTTGGGTGTACTTCCTGAATTCAAAAGATGAGGCTGCTGAATTGGTTAAGAGTTGTATGACAAGAATTGAGAATCAATTGCATGCAAGGGTAAAGGTAATGAGAAGTGACAATGGAACTGAGTTCAAAAATAGGATTATGACTGAATTTTGTATTGCAAAAGAAATATTTCAGCAATTCAGTGCCCCAAGAACTCTTGAACAGAATGATGTTGTAGAAGGAAGGAATATAACACTTATAAAGGCTGCAAGAACCATGCTTGCAAATGCTTATCTACATGTATCATTTTAGGCAGAATCTATTAATACTGCTTGCTATGTTCCGAACGCAGTTCTTCTCAAGAAAAGACAAAACAAAACTCCTTATGAGATTTTGTATAAAATAATGTCCTACATCAAGTTTCTCAAACCTTTTGGTCGCAAATTCTCTCTATTAAACACCAAAGCTATCAAAACAAATTCCAAGAAAAGTCTCTAGACTGTTTCTTTGTTCGACATTCCTAACACTCAAAAGCATATAAAGTTTATGTGAAAGATCATCTGAGTGTGATTGAATCATCTGACATCATTTTTAATGAGAATCAGTTTAATGCTGTTAATGGAGCTAGTTGGTTGTTTGATTTAGAAAAGTTAATCAAATCCTTCAAAATCTATCTTGAATACATTGATGAATATTTTTATAGAAGAAGTGTTCCTAAAGCAACCATTGAAGAGAAGACTGACTTAGACAAGTTATGGTCTAAAGTTGCTAGTGAAAACACAGAATTCTCATTCAAAAGGAAGATTTCAGAACATGATGAAGATGAGGAAAATGAATACAAACCTCAAGAAAAAGAACACACTGAAACATCTGGTGGTCAAACTGATAATCAACAAGACCAAACTCAACATGACACACAGTCAATGTTTGAGAAATGATGGTGCTTCTACATCCAATCAGAATATGGAGGAAGTTTATCTGAATGATAATGTCAATATTGAAGAACCTGAACAAAATGATTCAAACTTGGATCCAAATATAACCTCAACTCAAATCATTCAAACTTCTTCAGTTTAGAGAAACCATCCCATTGAAAATATCATTTGTGACTTGCATGAGAGAGTGACCAGAACTGCATATGAAACTGCAAACATTTGTTGATATTCATGTTTTGTATCCCAAATAAAACCATAGAACATTGTTCAAGCACTAAAGGACAACAGTTGGGTAGAAGCTATGCAGGAAGAGTTAGCACAGTTCGGAAATTTGCATGTTTGGGAGCTAGTTGATAAGCCAAGAGGAAAATAGGCAATTCAAAACAAATGGGTTTTCATAAACAAAAGGGATGAAAGAGGAGTTATAATGAAGTACAAGGAAAGATTAGTTGCCCTTGGATGCGTACAAGAAGAAGGGATTGATTTTGAAGAGGTGTTTGCTCCTGTAGCAAGGTTAGAAGCCATTAGAATCTTTTTGGCATATGTTGCAGTAAAGAATACAAGAGTTTCAATTGGATGTTAAATCTGCTTTCTTGAATGGAAAGATAGAAGAGGAGGTGTATGTCACTCAACCTCCAGGTTTTGAAGATCCTTAGTATCCAAATAGAGTGCACAAACTTAAGAAAGCTCTATATGGATTACATCAAGCTCCAAGAGCTTGGTATTATGAGTTGTCAAATCATCTACTTGCCAATTGATTTCAAGGGGAGCCATTGACAAGTCCTTATTCTACAAGAAAAAGGAAGAGATTTACTCCTACTTCAAGTGTATGTTGACGATATGTTCTTTGGTTCTAGAAATGAACATATGTGTACAGCATTTGAAGAAGTCAAGAAGTCAAAATACAACATGAGTTCTATGGGAGAGATGAATTTCTTCCTTGGATTGTAAGTTCAACAAAAGATGGATGGAATATTCATTAGTCAATCCAAGTATGTACAAGACATCTTGACCAAGTTCAAATGCCAAGATTGAAGACTACTTCTACTCCAATTGACACAAATGAAAATATGGTAGCTGATGAAAAGAGGGAGCATGTATATCAACATGAATACAGAGCCAAGATTGGATCACTGATGTATCTGAATGCTTCTAGACCAGATATCATGTTTGTTGTATGTGTATATGGAAGATTTCAAGCCAATCCTAAAGTATTACATATGATGACTGTTAAAAAAATATTAAAATATTTGAAGGGAAAACCAGACTTGGGAATTTGGTATCCTAAGAACAAGTCTTTTGATCTTTTTTCCTACACTGATAGTGAATATGATGGAGGCAACATGATCAGAAAGTCAATATCTGGTGGATGTCAATATCTAGGAGACGGCTGGTTTTATGGCAATGCAAGAAGCAAACAACTATGTCAATTTCAACTGCTGAAGCTGAATATAATGTTGTTTCTGCTTGTTGTGCTCAGGTCCTCTAGATTCAAAATCAACTACTTGATTATAGTCTGAATTTCTTGAACACTCCTATTCTTATTGATAATATTGCAGCTTTGTTTATTGTGAAAAATTATGTTCAACATTCAGAGACCAAACATATTGAAATCGGACACCCTCTCATCGGAGATTGCAATGAGAAAGGACTAATAGAACTGAAAAGAGTTAAACAAGTGAGAACTTGGCAGATTTGTTCACCAAGTCACTAGATAATACTAGATTTAATTTCTTATTAAAAGCTTTAGGCATGATCAACTCTGATGAAGTCTGATTGACGATTTATGTCTACATGTGCTAACTAATTATTTGTTTAAAAGGTATTTAGGGTTTTTACAAGTGATTATGTGTGTTTATGTGATTTTTTCTTTGATCAAAATATGCTTAAATGAATATGTGTGGCTTAGGTATTTATGGTGCTTAGGTATTTATGGTGCTTAGGTGTGATTTGTAAGTATATCTCATGATTATTAATAAGTGTGAGTGAATCTGTGTTGATTTGAAATATCTGCATACTTGTCTAAAAAATTAATCAAGATTACTGTTTTGAAATGATTATACATTGTGTGCTAAGACAAGTTGGTCTATGCATGTTTTATCTTGATATAATTTCATGTCTGCATGTGATGTGTTGTAAAACACACTTACTTTCCGTAACGTTTTATCATGTTTTAATGGCTTAATCGTTTAATAAATAAGAGTTATGGATGGTTTTTGCATGATTTTACAAAGATTGAATATTAATTGTAGGTTATGAGTTTTGATGGAGAAAAGAGTAAAGTTTGAAGACTCTAGGGGCATTTTTGATCAAGATTGAATACTACAAGTCAAGGCCCGACCCAAGCCAACAAGAACCAAGCCTTTCATGTTTTATTATTACATAATATATGATAAAAAAATAAAACCTAGCAGCTCAAAAATCCCGATCGGAATTAAAAGAAAGAAAGAAAAGTGGTTTGTGCTTTGTGTGGAAATGGACGGCTCAAGAGAGTTTGTTGTCTCCTTCATTGAGACAACATTTAATTTGTGATTCTTGATAAATAACTCACGTGAGCAGATCCAAGAACAAATAACATTAATTAATTAAAAACCTAAACACACATATACTTGCCGATCGGAACTAGGACAGCCAAGGGAAAAGAAGAAAAAATCTTTGTACAAGCTTCTTGGTGGCTAGGAGAGGAAGGATATCGTTAAGGGAGACTTGGTACAGCTGCTAGGGTCCTTATTCATCAAGAAACTCAGCCATAATATTAAGTATAACTCTCATAAACTTTGTTCTTTTGTTCAAGACTCTTAACTTGTTGATTTTGATCTTTTACTTGATTAGTTTTGCAATTGAATTGAAGATTGACTTGTGCTTGATTGATCTTGAGTATTGAATGAGTTTAATTATGTTTATGTTGAGTTTTATGATGTTTAAATTAAGTATTTGCTGCTGTCTAAAAATCATGTGTAGCTAAACTCGTTAGTTCTACCTAGGTTAGATGATTATTGTTAGGTTTTAGTGAGTAATATGGATTGTTGATCATCATGACTTGATTTGTTAATGAAAAGTTTGGTTTAACATTAAATTAGGTTGTGTTTAGTGGCTATGTTTTTATTAATTATACTCATATACCTCTTGATTTGATTGATTGAATCGGTTTTGATTGATTTTAGCTTGTTTGAACTCTTTACTTTGCGTTTAGAGATTGTTTGCGGGGTGATCAACCGTAGGGTTTAAGTGGGTATGTTAATTGATTAGATTCAGCGGGTTAACACCTTCTTAGAGACAGAGAGGTGATAGGAAGTAAATTCGTCTCATAGCTTTTACTTGTTAAGATTAGGATCGCGCGAGAGCGGGTTTGGTTCTTGTCGGGTTTAGGTTTGTGAGCAATTAGTTGATCTAGTTTAAGTTAAACTAAATTGTTCCTCTATCCTTAGTTGCATAGTATTCGTCTCCATTAGGGTAGTGTGTCGGTGAGTCCGAGAGGAAAATCGTCATTAGAACACTTTAACAATTCGTTTCCCGGTTTGTTGGTGAGAACGAGAGGTGATCTAGCTTTCTTAAGTGAACCTTAGTTGTGTCATCCTTAGGAACCGGTGTCGTGAGATTCTTCAATCCATTATCTTATTATACTTCAATATGATTCTTACCTAGGTAGACGTTTTCTCCAATTGCAATTAAGTCTCTAAGTTTTATCAAGTGTTTAGTTAAGTTAAGTTAAGTTAAGTTAAGTCTAGTTAATTAATTTAGTTAAAGTAAGTTAGGTTACGTAGTTAATTATTAAAAATCATTTAAATATTCTTAGGTGAGTCTTGGTTAGGGTTAAGTATGAAAAACGTTTTCACGTGTCCTTGTGTTCGATACTCGGACTTCCTTCGTGCTATACTATTAGTGATCAGTACACTTATTGGTTTTGTGTGGTTTCTTTAGAAGTCTTGTTTTATAAATTTAAAGCTTATTTGTGAGTTACTTAGAAAGAGCATCATTAGACACACATCAGCATGCTTGTGGTTATGCATCAGTATAACTTGTTGATTATGTTTGATTATGTGTACATTTTGTCTTTGTCAAAATTGCTTTTGGATAACTCATATGATTAAATGACTTATCAAAGAAGTTTTTTTTAAGTAAAATGTTTTTGATAAAAGAACAAACTGTTGGTGTTGAGACATGATAAGACTATTTAGTTCAAGCTTGGCTTAAAAGGTTTTAAATGTAAATTGATCCAACATTTTGGGAAATGATAGAAAATTGGTTATTTACACTAATCTTATGGATTCAATAGACTAAAAAGACTATTTATGCAGTCATTGATAACTATGATAGCTTTCCATGGTGTGTAAAAACAAATGTGATATAAACTTAATATAACTGCTAAACTTAATGTGGAGATACATTGTTGAAATATGCATGTTTCAAGATAAATCTCTCCACATCATAGGTAGAAAGGTAACTACCCTGTCATTCACAAGCCTGTTGGTATTTGGTCATTCAAAATGATTCATTTTCTTTATGACAAAGAACATAAATTGTGCAAAAATATTATACATCAACTAAAAGTTGATAAAATTACAAACATGAGGGTTTAAACTAAAACTACAAAGGTTGGGAATCATTATAAGTTCATACACCTTAAATGTAAGGCATGTAAGTCCAACGTTCAACCTCAAAGTTTGAAAAGTTTTGAAAAGATAAAATTTTTATAGAAAATTATTCATGTTCTATCAATTAAAAGATATTTAAACCAAATATCAGGGGTTGAAATCAATTTGGGTTGATCTGGAGAAAGCCAAATAAGCTTTGAGAAGAGATACGAGACATCATTGTGCATTTAGTGTTATCCATTTTGTATTATGAAAACAATTGAACCTAAAGCATATCAACAATGTAATTAAATTCATGCTAAGTTTTGACCTGCTATTAACCTATCTGATTTGTCATAATAATGTTGGGAATGAAGTATTGAAAAGTGATTTAATCAATATGATCCCATGTTGATATCTTTTCATAAAAGAAAAGGATTTGAAAGGATTAACTGAAATTTGATCTCAAAATGCACCATTTGTTCTTAAACTTTTGATCACAAAAGAAAAAACACATTTAAAGTGAATTTCAAGTCAAAAGGTTGTTCTAATAGCAAATCAACTTCAAAATGTCTTATGCATTGATGATTTGTCTATTTTCATAGTGCATTTAGTGACTTTGTTTGAATATGTGGTTTTCGAGTATACTTGAATGCTTATTTAATGTTTATCTCTTTCAAGTAAACTTGATGAACTATTGATGTGATTATGTTTTGAATATGTCTGACTACTTTGTTCTTAAATATAAGTGTTTCAAGTAAACTTTGTTTATCGAGCACAGTTTATGCTTCAAACAAATTTCTATGTTAAAGATTTGACATTCCAAGTGTCCTTAAGCATACTTGATATTTGTAAGTGTTTTCAAGTAAACTTTGCTTATCGAGTACACTTTATGCTTCAAGCACACTTTTATGATAAAGATTTGACATTCCAAGTGTTCTCAAGTATATTTCATGTTTTCAAGCATACTTAATTAATTTCGAGTAAACTTTATTCATAGAGCACACTTGTTAGTATTTCTATGATAAAAGTTAACTCTTTTAATTTTTAATTGATTAATTTATTTTTGAGCAAGCTTTGGTGAAATACTTTCTCGAGCAATCTTTGTGTTTGAAATTTTGAAAAGGGGGTTGTTGACAGTATTCATGTTTTACACGACAAACTTTTTTAAACCTTACTCTCATGTAACCAGTGTACAATAGTAAAGAAAGAATCAAAAGAACTTTTCAGTCACTTTTCTCTCCGCCTATTGCATACTTGTACCCTACAAACCAATTCGTCATCTTACAAAAATTTGCTTAATCAGTTGTCGCGTTTAATAATTCAGACCATTCTCATTACTTCTCGTGGGAAAAGGATCCCCCAAGGAAAAGAATTCTACGTCAAGAAATTCTATTTGTTGATGAATCTGCCAAAAGGGAAAGAATTATGTATGAAAAAAGATTGAGAGAGATTCATGACAAACAATTCCTGAATCAAATGTTGTCTGAGAAAGTAATGGAAGAGCAAACAATAATAATGTAACAATTTGAGATTGAGAGGAGATTAAAGGATGAAGCTAATAATGAAAATGGTGAGGAGATCCCACAAGAAGTAATTGCAACATTATTAAACGATAAAGAGATCCCATAGGGAGTGCTTGTGTCATTACTAAAGTTAATTCAAAGTGAAGAAACAGAAAAGGTTGCAAAAGAAAATCTAAACAATGTGCTTGAAAAGGTCATTAAGGAATTGAATGATGAAAATGATCAAAAGACTGTCAAGAATGTTGAATCAGCTAGAGAAAGTGGAAAAGAGCTTGTTAGAATTGAAGATAAATACCAATCTAGTGTAATCAAGGATATAAGTGAAAAGGATGTTGAGTATGTTTTGAATAAGAAAAGACACGAGAAAAAGTGTGCCAGAAGAGAAAGATAGAGAAAACAAGATAAACAGAAAGGGAAAATTGAAAAAGACACATTTTTGTGTAGATATGGTGGAAAACCTAAATATCTAGTGGACAATGGAATTCCCTTTGACACTGTGTAATTCATGACAAAGAAAGTAGAGAAAAAGGTCAAGATACACTCTAGTAGAACCAAAATCATCTTTTAAAAGACAAATAGTTTCTAAGGAGCCTTAAGCTACAACAAGAGCAATAGTTGCAGAAGAAAGTCATTCAGTCAATAATGAGAATCTACCAAACGCATTATTTTAGAAGAGGCACAGGTCTGCAAGTGCACAACAAAATGAGTTATTAATATATTTTAGGGAGCAAGCAAGGTTGGGATTTCCCTTTCTGAGTAAAAGGAGAAGTTTGGATGACACTGAAACCAAATTAGGCAGAAGGGATGAGAAGTTAATGAAAATCAGACCTACACCCTACTCTTTTGTGCAACCTGACAATGCACAAAGGCTCAACGGTGCAGAAAGACACAAAGTTAATGCAGCATCAAGCAAACCTTGTTCCACTATGATGGAATGTATCAACATGAGAAGGGTGATAATTGGTACAATCTAACAAGTTCAAAGAAATGGAAGAATTGCCAACATTCTTTATGATGATAAGAATGGAAAGTTCTTGCTGAGAAACTCTGAGGGGATGTTACTTTATTTAATCTCACATGACAGGGAACTGAAATTTCTACATTTAGAAGATCTTATCGACATTAATAGATGGAACCTTCCTTGTGACCATCCCTTTTATTTTGAAATTTTCATGTTCCAACAAAATACAGCTGAGGTAGCAAATCCCCGAATCAACCAACTAAGAAGCAAGATACAATATTGAACAACAATTAGCTCTTGAACTTCTTATGATCTTTGGTTTGGTTCATTAGTATTTTAATTCAATTTGATGTGTATTGCCCTTGAGGCAAAACTTTAAATATGTAATTTTTCTTTAAAGTAATGTAATTTATTGCTTTTAAGTCTTTGATATGTATTTTGAAACAAGTTCATGTAATCTAGAGGTGTTTTGGTGCATCTGAGTTGTTCCAATCTAGGGAAGATGGTTGGGACTAAAAATGATCAAGGAAGATTGGAATCTTTCCAACCTCCTCAGAAATATGCTAAGTATGGAATTCGAGCAAACCAAACACTGTGAGCAAGCCTAGTACCTATTCAAGAAAGGTATCTTACTTAGAGAAAGGTTATCTTATGGAATTCTTCTAAGTATTTATTTCGAGCAAACTACATTTCATCAAGCAAGGTTGTTCTTCAGTCGAGCAATGTTTGTCTTAGAGCAAACTCTTGACTTAGCCAAGCTTAAACCAAGTAATTTAGTGGGTTGAGCAAGGTTTCAATAAATATTATCTCAAGCACACTTGTAGAAAGTTAATGGAATTATTCTAAGGACTTCTACGAGCAAGGTTCACCCTCGAGCAAGCTACAGTACCCAAGCACACTTAGTTCACTAGAATAAGTCTTTGACAAAAGGTTGAAGAGATCAAAAAGAACAAGTTTTCTTGTAGGATATTCTCGAGCAAAGTTTAATTATATCATGAAGATTGAATTCTACTTGAAGAATATGTTCTAAGAAAATATTCAAAGTAAAAGCTTTCTTGGAGAACTATACCAGCACACTTATGGATTACAAGATATGCTCAATAAAGACAAAAGCTTACTCAAAGACCTATCCAATGCTTGTAATATTTTTGAATATGTTTAGCAATCATTAGGGTTTCTATAAGGTCTTAGGTGTGGCTATTTAAGGAAATATTGGGTCATATTTATGATAACGGCTGATTACACACTTTCCAAGCAAACAGAATATTTCGTACGGAAAGCAACCTCACCTGACATTCCACTTAGAAGCCCTAAAAGTTATTTCCTTTGCTTTATCGATTAATATCAATGAAAATCTGTTGAGTCTCTTGTGTGTTTGTTAGCTTTGTGTTGTTATAGCAACGCCCTGATTATTATTGATCCCACCTTTAGTAATCAAGGGGTCTTTACATTGGCTATTTCGAAATCCATCTTTTCAATATTAATTTGTGGGTTACGAGGTTGATAGTGAGGATATCGATCCTGACAAATCCCAGAAGTAATTTTGATCATCGAGATCCTGGGGAAAATCCCAAAAATAACTTTGTACTTGAGTTAACACGTAAGTGTTAAATACTTGGGACAAGCCAATAATGAGTGACATGAAAATGCCAAAACCTTATGTAAATACTTGGGACAAGCCAATCGTGAGTGACATGAAAAAGTCAAAACCTTATGTAAATACTTGGGACAAGCCACAGTTGTATAACATGTTTATGTTATTCCATTGATAAAATACTTGAGGATCCAACATGTAACCAACAACAACGAAGTGAAAACCCAATTCGTAGAAAAGTGAAAACCTTTAAATCTTTGAAGGGATTTATACCTTAACTTAGAGAGGTGGCCAAACCCCTAGGAATGCATTCGCTTATTATTCGGGATCCTGATTCTGCAAAACACTTGAACTTTTGTGAGGGTGGGTGTTAGCCTTAAGTCAGTAATGGGATTCAAAAAATAATACAAAAGGAAATAAATAATTGAAACAGTAAAGTCAGAATACATGCCATACCAAGTTAGAAATAAAATTCTAACCTACGTGAAATAGAGTTTAAGATGAACAACATTTCAGGATCTTAGCAGGATCCTTCCATCCGTAGCAAATAGTTGATATGCTCCTTTTCCTGCCTCAACCTTGATCTTGTACGGTCCTTCCCATTTGGGTGCTAGCTTTCCATCTGTGGGATCCGTTGTATTCTGAAATGTCTTCCATAGTACTAGATCTCCTATTTGAAATCTTCTTACCCTGACGTTCTTGATGTAGGACTCGGTGATTCTTTGCTGGTATGCCGCCATACGAATTCTTGCAAAATTTCTAAGTTCATCCACCACGTCAAGATTATCAAGATCCTGATTGTTGGTTTCAGGATTCTGGAGGCAGGATCTTGCAACAGGGATCACCATCTCAGTCGGAATCATTTCTTTGGTCCCAAATACTAAAGAGAAGGGAGTTTGCCCCGTCGCATTCTTTGATGTACTTCGATCTGCCCATAACACAAATGGTAGTTCATCAGCCTATTTTCCTTGTCCATTTGCCACGTCACTTCTTCTTCAAATTGTTGACGATGATCTTGTTTAAAGATTCTTCTTGTCCATTAGCTTGAGGATGTACTGGAGTAGAAGTGATCATTTTGATACCCCATGCAACACAAAAGTTGGTGGTTCTCTTGCGAATGAAATTAGACCCATTAGCACAGATGATCTCAGCTGGGATTCTGAAGCGCGTCAGGATATTTCGTTTGATGAAATATATCACCTCTTGTTCTCTAACTTGGGTAAATGCTTCTGATTCAAACAACTTAGAAAAGTAGTCTGTCATTGCTAATAGGAAAACCTTTCCTCCTGGAGCCTTTGGTAGTTTACCCACAATATCCATCCCTCATTCATGAAAGGCCACAGAGATACAAAATCAGATGGATGGGTTCAGGCGGTTGATGGAGAATTTTGTTGTGCCTTTGACAGGCATCACACTTTTGAGCACAGATCATTGCATCCTTCCTCATGGTTGGCCAATAATAACTAGTCCTAGTTATTTTTTAGAAAAATGATCGACCTATAGTATGATTCCCTCAGTCGCCTTTGTGGATATCTTCTAGAACTTCTTGTGCTTCAGGATCTTCCAAACATCTCAAGTTTGGACCTGCAAGAGATTTCTTATAGATAATGTCATTTAAAACAATGAACCTGGATACCTTCATATGAAAGGCTTTAGGATTCTCTTAGTGGTCTCGTTGTGTTACAAATATCTCTTGATAGGTTGAATTCAGGATTCCCGATTAGTTTGGGAATCCTGATCAGCAGTATCTTCAGAATATGTTACTTCATTGACTTGGGGATCCCGCTTAGAATCTTCTTTCATTGCTTCCTCTTTATTAAGTGAAGGCACCTTTGTAGCTGGATTCATGATATGTATGATCGAAACTTTTTTCAGTCGGGATCCAAAAGGCACATCCAAGATTTTCCAAGGCGTCTGCTTTGTAATTTTCCTCACTAGGTACCTGTTTAATAATAAAATAATAGAATTTCTCTGCTAGATTTTTAACTATCTAAAGATATTTGGTTAGTTTTTCACTTCTAACAACACAGGAGCCATTAAAGTAATTAGCAAGCAATAAGGAATCCACAAATACATGAATATTTTTAATTTCTAAATCCTTGGACAACTGAAGGCCAGTAATTAAAGCTTCATATTCAGCTTCATGGTTGGTTACTTGGCAATCTCATCCGATTGCCTAGGGTATTATGTTCCCTATGGCAATTTCAGGATGATTCCTAAGTCTATCCCCCTGAAATTTGAGGCCATATTAGTAAAGAATTTCCACTTACCCTTATCTTAGTCTAGTTTTTGAACTTCCTAGTCAACTTCATGTTGGATATCACTACAGAAATGAGCCACAAAGTCGGCTAAAGCTTGGGGTATAATTGTTATCCTAGCCTCATAAACTAAATCATAAGCACTCAATTTAACTGACCACTTAGCTATCCTACCAGACATTTCAGGCTTTCTCAAAACATTTTTAACAAAATAATTAGTTTTAACAAAAGTAGTATGCGTCTCAAAATAATGTCTTAACTTAGTAGATGTCATAAGCAAAGCTAAAATTAATTTTTCTAAATGTGAATACATGGTTTCAGCATCAAGTAAACTTTTACTTACATAGTAGATAGGATGTTGTTGTCCTTCATGATCCTTGACTAGTACAACACTTACAATGTCTTGGGATACCACCAGATAAAGGAACAACGGCTCGCCATCTATAGGCTTCACGAGTAAAGGTGCTGATGGAAGATATTGTTTTTGGTCTTCAAGCGCCTTATCATGATTTTGTCCCAATTCAAACCTTTTGTTCTTTTTCAGGATTGCATAGAACTCGTTGCACCTTTCTGAGGATCTTGAGATAAACCTCTCTAGGGTTGCGACCCCGTCATTAATCTCCGAACATCCTTCATGTTGATAGGTGCTTCCAGGTTCACGATGGCTTTAATTTTCTCTGGACTTGCTTCTATTTCCCTTTTTGTAACCATGTATCCTAAAAACTTGTCTGCCCCCACTCCAAAGTGGCACTTGGACGAGTTCAGCGACATATTATACTTGTCAATGATATCAAAGGCTTTTTGAAGATCCTGGAGGTGATCCCCATGTTTCTTTGATTTTACCACCGTGTCATCAATATAGACTTCCATGGTTTCCCCCAATTGCTCTTTGAACATCATGTTGACCAATCTTTGATAGGTGGCACTTGCATTTTTCAAACTAAAAGGCATTGCAGTATAACAATATATACCTGTTTGAGTCGTGAATGTCGTATCTTCTTGATCTGAGGGTTCCATTTAGATCTGCTAGAATCTTGAAGAAGCATCCATAAAGGTTAACATGTCATACCCACTAGTTGCATCCACCATCGAGTCTATGTGTGGTAAGGTGAAAGGATCATTGGGACAAGCTTTGTTAAGGTCCGTGTAGTCCACACAAACTCTCCACTTTCCATTCTTCTTCTGTACCACCACCACGTTTGCCATCTTGGAAACTTGACTTCTCTGATCATTCCAGCTATCAACAGCTTATAAGCTTGCTCTTGTATAATGGCATTTCTTTCTGGGGTGAACTTCCTTTTTTTTTTTTTTGAATTGGCCTGAAACTTTTATCCAATCCCAATTTATGAGTAATAATATTTTTGGAAGTACCTATCATATCCTCGTGTTTCCATGCAAAGGTTGAGATTCTGCTTTTGAGGAACTTGACCAATTGATCTTCTATTTCTTCGGGAATCCCGGTCCCTATCAACACTTTAATGTCAGAATCCTGGTCATCTAACTATACTTCTTTGACCTATTGTTCAGTTGCTTCCATGACATCAAGCGCTTTGTTCTTTGATTGTTATGCCTGAGTCGGTTTGGCCGTTGGTTTCAATAAGGAAGCATACCAATATTTAGATTCATGTTGATCCCGTTGAATCTTAACGATCCCGCATGGTGTCAACATCTTGATGCATTAGTGATCAGGTGGAGGGAACGACTTTCATCTCATAGATCCAGGGTCTACCTAAGATAACACTGAAAGAATTCAACGCATCAATAACACAGAATTTATGTATAGAGTTTACTCCCTCAACATAAATTTGAAGCTTGATCTTTCCCACTATAGGCTTCCTCGCTGAATCCCGCCAAGACCGAAGATTTCGATATAATCTCGGATTTTGGAATATTTGTCCTCTTCAGGGTATCCAACTGGATGATATTCAACAAACGTCCATTGTCCACCAAGATCCTGTGTACGAAAAAATTAGAAAAATAAAGGATTACAACCAAACCGTTATGATGAGGATCCTGAATATTGTTCATGTCCTCAAAATTGAATGTGACTCCGTATTCTCTGGCAAGGTCATCGTCTTAATTACAACCTCGGGCTTTTCTGCTTTGGCTACTTTGGCATTCCTTTTAGCTGCTGAGTAGGATGTCCGCATATATCTGATCCTTTGGAGATAACATTTACAATCAAAGTGCTCGGTGGTGGAGATTCTTCCCTTTTGGGATCCTACTCGGGACCCCGATTTCGTTACTTCTTTCTCAGCAACTCTTTTAAGTGACCTTTGCTAAGTAGGTAGCTGATCTACCTCCTTAGAGCAATGCAGTCTTCCATCACGTGACCTAAATCGTAATGAAAAGCGCACCATTTGGACTTGTCCTTCCAGGCATAATTTTTCTCGTTCTTTCTTGGCCATCTTGCCTTTTCACCTAGATCCTGCATAGCACACAATAATCCAGGATTATCAACTGAAAAACAATAATCATGCAACTTAGGATAAGATTCATCATCCTCATCATTGTCTACCATATTGACATTATCGTTCCTGGAATATGGTTTGGATCGATATGGTTTAGATGATGGGGAATCTGATTTCCTATTCGGGTGATTGTAGATGTTAGAACCATCCAGCCTCTACTAAATCATCCTATCTTCTTCCAACCTGATGACGAGATCCTCATAGAAAGAGGTATCCTTCTTGAGACCCATCTTGAAAGCTTTCACAATCATTGCAACATCAAGGATAGGGATCTCTAGAGCTTCCATACTGAATTTGATGACGTAATCCCTAAGGGGTTCATCATTACCTTGTCTTACTCTATACAAGTCACTAGTTAACCTTTCAAAAAATTTTCTACAAGGAAATTGGTTATTAAATAGGTTAACTAAATAAGCAAAAGATTTAATAGAAAAAGGAGGGACACTTAGGAGCCATTTTAACGCAGCTATGATGAGGGTTGAGCCAAAGCCTTTGCACAAGCAGGCTTCCTTCATATTCTGAGGTATGGGGTTGATATCCATCATTTCGCGATATTGGGTGACATGCTCTTCAGGATCTGTGGTTCCATCATACAACTTCATTCTTGGAGTCTGGAATCGCTTCGGGATCTCAGCATCACATATGGGGGTGCGAGTCTTGAGATCCTGTAACTGCTTGAAGCTACCTCTGGAATTGGTTGGACTATCCCAGGTACGCTGGAGATCAGCTCCTTAAGTTTTTCAATTGTTTCTGCACCATTGGGCTAATACCGGAATCATACGCAACATCATGGTTAGTCACATGTATAATATTATTAAAATTAGCGTATCAAGAATCCTAGTTGGGGATCTTGGAATAACACCAAATTCCCAAGTATGAGTAGCCCGCGTGGCTTGGACAGGATCACTCGTTCTGGTTGCGGATTGCATGAGAAGGAAGTCATCATAACGATTCCCTTGGGATCCCGACACATCAAAGTTCAGGTTCCTAGGCAGCAATGGAGTAAAGGATTCCTCCGCCAACTTCTTCCCTTGTGCCCGGATATCCTAGAGCTCCCTAATGACAGAGTTATTGGTTTACTTTTGATTCTCTATATGTTCCTTCATCTACATTAAAACATCAAAAATATCATTGTTACACATAAGGACTGTTGGGAGACCCAGATCTTTGGATTGGAACGCCGGCAGAAGGCCTTGTTGTGGGAGGAGGCATGCTGCTTGATCCTCCGGCTCCTGAGGTGATAACGCTGACGTTAGTCGTCTTCCACTGGACACAGGTGGTGGAGGAAGTTGTTGAGAAACTCTGGAAACTAAAGGTGGCATAGATGAAGATGTAGCTTTTGATTAAGAGACTATTTTTTAGTATAGCTTTGTAAGTTAATGGTTTAGGATGAAAGTGAATATGGATTTGAGAATGAAAACACCACTTGCCCCATGGTGGGCACCAAACTGTTTTGGTAAAAAATTACCGAAGCAATAATTAAACAAATTCTTCAAATGTGGTAGAGTGTTCTTCAATGAAATGGTAAACACATGCGGTAAAACTAAATGGTGACACAACGATGTAGCGAGCAAAAGCCTTAAATCCTGGTGAGTATCCTTGGAAAAAACCTCGAGAGGGGAAAATCATCCCCCGCCTCCATTTATTAAAGTGAAAAGTAGGTTACAACTCGAGAACCAAGTGTGACGGAGTCTAGAATACAGTAAGTGAAAGTGTTGTGTGCAAAAATGATGTGTTGCTATCCATCACAATGACCTCCTTATATAGTAAAAGAAATAAACAACTTATGAGCTAAATTCGGCTTCTCCTTGGTCAACACTCAAAGTCGTTAGGCTATTTTTCATGTGATTTTATAAGTCTCCAGCATAGAATAAGTCTAAAATAGTTACTTAGTGACATTATTTTTATTATTAATAAAAATAAAAGTAACCATCTCCGAGGATCCCGCCTAATTTTAGGAGTTTAACTTGGCCATCAATCCAAGCCGTTATAGACCCATTCCGCACATTTTCTTCACTTTATTTTGCGAGCCTTTATGAGTAACTAAGTCACCAATGGTTACCTACAATAATAAGTCAAAGTCAAGATCGAAATAAACTGTTAGTGGTAAGGATCCTGGAAAAAGTCAAAATCAGAATAAGGATCCAGAGTGGAATCCCGACAAGGATCCCGAGTCATAAAATTGACCCATAACAGTTGTTCAAAGACCATCAGTTACGCAAACTGTTGATGTTGCTGCTGCAAAACAAACTATTGGTGCTCCGCAAGAACCAACAGTAGTTTCAGAGACTGTTGATGCACTTAAGTAACACAGGAACCAACTACTATTCCAAAAGTAGTTGAAAGCTTGAAGTCAATGCCTACTCAAACAAAGGGCTCTAACAGTAGTTTAA
Source organism: Bidens hawaiensis (assembly GCF_021521415.1). NCBI lineage: Eukaryota > Viridiplantae > Streptophyta > Magnoliopsida > Asterales > Asteraceae > Bidens > Bidens hawaiensis. The sequence continues at coordinate 79,352 of NW_027496749.1, forward strand.
AAAGGAGAAAGTTAATCCTTTCTAAAGTGGAAGATTCACCACCAGCTCCACCTGCCAAGAAGTTCAAGCCTAAGAATGTTGATGACTTGATCTCACATCGAGAACAAGAGGCTGCAAGAGCCTTAGCTGAAGATGCACAATCATGTCTGGTGAAGAAGCTGCAAGAACATATCAACAATAGCTTCTGAAGGTAAGAGATTTTAAGCAACAGGCTTATGAAAGAAGCCTTGTTGTCTCTGAAAGACCAATAGCTGAAAAGAAGCTATTGATGGAAGCTAAGAAAGTTGCTCTCGTATGGCTAAAAGATCATGCCAAGTACAAAGTCACTCTCTACAATTTCAAAGGGTGGACCTATAAGGAGTTACACGCTTAATGTGGGAGGATTGAAAAATTTCTCAAACAAGACCCTAGTCAATATCATCCTAAACCTGACTGGGATGTTGTAAACACTAGGATCTTAGAAGGAAAACAAAGGGAGATCATAATTCTAAGGATGAAGATTGAATTAGCTGAGGCTAATATCAATAAAAAAAAAAGACTACCATATGGGGGATTGGCAAGCTAAGGGTTGCTTATAGAGATCTTGTAAAAGACAGAAAAAAGAATCCAAGTAAGTTTCCTGAATCAAAAGCTTTGTCTACAATCAAACTCACAAAGAGGCAAAGACATGTGCAAACAACTGCTTTGAGTGCAAGTTTTGTACAAGAAAGCAGAAATGCAAGATAGATTGCCTACAAGCTAGAAGAAGACAACTGACAAGAAGAGCTACAAGCCAGTGAAGGTATATACAGAGATGCAAAGATGGGATTTGCACATGATATCAATTTGAATCCTTCTTCTCTATCTACGTTGGCTACTGCTTCTACTGCTACTCAAGGACAATCAAGTCATAAGGTTATCAAATGCAGTAAAACGAAAAATTGCTCCTTTGTAACCTTGGAATTTGATTCTAGTAATACACAAAGGGTTGATCTCCAAAATGTACACTTGTTTGGAAAAGACATGGTGAACAGCTTGATAGACCTTCCATTGGTGATGGAAGATGATGATAGTTTGGGCACTGAGTTTCTCAAGTTTATCAAAGACTCAGCCCAAAGAAGACTATCAAAATAAGATAATGGAGCAAAAGGAATAAATAGTTTTGGCATCATCAGTTCAGGGGGAGATTTTTGAACCTGACAAAGAACTGATGGCCAATAACCAAACAACTAATGGCCAAAAACATCAATTGGTCTCCATTATGATGTTTTGTTTTCTATTGCTCTAAACTGCTGACAATACAAACTGCTGACACCAAAGAACTGAATACTCAACAGCTGTTTAACAAACTATTGAAGATTCAAACTGCTGAAGACAAACAACTGATGACTCAAACATCAGTTTTTAGAACAAAGATCAGTAGTTAGCATAGGATTCTCCATAGGCAGTTGTTTGTATTTAGTTCATAAGTAGTTTATAACTGTTTTTTGTTAGTTTTACACTTGTATAAAATGAATATGAGATTCTCATCTTCATTAACACTTTTCATGTCACAAAACTCACATGTATCGTGTACTTTCATACGAGAAAATTCAGTTTGAATGAAAGGTTGAGGGGGAGCAATAGATTGTAATAATTCGATTATAGTTACTGCAAAGTTGTTCTTCCATATGAAACCTATTATTTGGCTAAATGAATCTTGTTGATTAACTTGTTAATTTCATAGATAATTGAAGTTGTAATTTAAATATGATTTCAATTAAAGTGATACTAATTTATTCAAAGGGTTAGATAAGTTATTTAATGTTTCATTGATTGTGATTTATGTTCAAGTAGCTTAAATTATTATATCTATGATCCTAACAGAAAGGAAGACATTAGGAGAAGAAACGGTCTTAGGACTTAATATTTTTTTAAGTATATATCCTTTTATGTTTTTATTTTTAATTTCTTGGTATTTTAATTTAGTTTTTAATTTTTAATATAGTTTTTTTTTATTTAATGAGATACTATTTGTTTTATTTTTATTAAAAAAATTTAGAATGGAAAATAGGAGAAGAAACGGTCTTAGGAATTAATATTTTAAGTATATATCCTTTTATGTTTTTATTTTTAATTTCTTGATATTTTAATTTAGTTTTTAATTTTTAATGTAGTTTGTTTTTATTTAATGAAATACTATTTGTTTTATTTTTATTAAAAAAAATTAGGATGGAAAATAGAAAACAATAATCGAGTAATGATCGCATGACACTTTTGCCCCTATGTTAATGTTTACAAAACTAGTCATTATTGACTGGGACGTCACTTGTCACATAATCCCTCTTTGTGCTTAGTTACCACTAATATTTGTTTAGGTATTTGTAATAAGCTTTGACATGTGTATGATAAATATTGATGTGGTTTATACTTATGTGTAGACCGTAATATTTGCATATGTTAAACATGTGTAGGTGGTAATTTTTTTCTTTCATTTTAACACGAGAGACCAAAGAGAGTAATTAATTACATAATTTCACTTTTTAATACTATTTCAAATGATAATTTGGATCGCTAATTTTCCCAATCATCTTCATCCATTCTTAGGAGGAAATTCACTATAGGTGAGAAAAAAACTTTCTCCCATGAGTTTTTAGCTGACTCACCTCAGCCACTTGGACTGTAAAACTGTCTAAACTGGACATCAGTTTGATTTCGGGAGTGTTTGGGATTCCTTATTTTCATCAACTTATAACTTATAAACTTTTTGAAAAGTTAATAAGGTGTATAAGGTGTTTGGCAAACCATAAGACTTTATGGATTTTAACTTATGGTGAAGGCAAAATAGAGGGGTTTTGAAAAGTTATGAATATGTAACTTATTAACTTAATGAGTTTGATTTACCTATTACACCTCTCTCACCCTTAAACCCCATTACACTCCTTTTAAAAAAAGAGTGTCACTTTTGATCATTTTGGTTTTCCCAAACACATAAGTTAATCCAAACATTCTTTTAAAAACTTCTTTTCAAATTTTCGTAAGTTAATAAGTCCTTTTAATCAAAAATCATTTTTCACTTTAATAAGCAATCCCAAACACACCCTTCATGGACGATTTGTTTTTTTTACTTTTTGTTGGTCGGTTTCAAACTTTTCAGAGTGAAAGCCCACACGACACCTCTGTCCATTTGTAGTGTAGTTGTAGTTGTACTACTTACGTCTTTAATTGCTGTTGCTGTTGCTTGATTTTAGTTGACATGCAACGAATCATAATTAATTAATATCATTCATACCTAACAACCGAATCAATCACACTCAGATGTCGAAATGTTGAATTCAATTTCAAGTCAAATTTGGAGCGTTCATTTCAGATGCTATTTTTCGGTGTGGTTAGAAAACCGCACAAGACGTGACGATAAGGGCTAAACGCGGCGGTGTGGTCAATCAATCAAATCAACTATTATCTCACGGTTTTAAATCAGCATATTATTATCATTAATAATAATATTACTAGTATTAACCTAAGTTGATAATTATTAGAATTTGATTTAAATATAAATTTGTTTTAAATATATGATTATGATTATTATGATCCAAAATGATATATATTTAAATAAATATATAATTAAATAAGTGATTTTAGTCTATAATTTAAGGTGTTGGCTATTTGTTTAAAAAATTATTATATGTATTATACATCTTCATTTTGCTTAGATTTTTGGTGTTTTGGAATCAAAGCTCTCCTCGTTTTCTTTTTTGTTTATGTAGTTAAACTAATATTATGATCATGTTTATGTTACTACTTGGTTGGATTTTAATAATTGTAACCTTTCAATATTTGAAAGCATAAAAAACATAAACCATGTGATACAAAATATAAAAGTTCATAACAAGTTCCATAACAAGTTCATAAAAACTTCATAAAATACAAAATATTAAAGTTTGATAGAATATAACAAAGTAGTCTAAATCAATATTTACACTACCGTGTCCCCGTCTTCGTCCCCGTCGGTTGAGGCTTAGGCGTCGCCCCTTGATGTGCTAGCCTCGTGATCAATGCATGGGGGAGGTAATGTGTAATCCTCACCGCGCTGTCGGCTGGCCTCCCTCTCCATCATCCAATCCATTTGACGTTGCAACCGTAGCACCGCGGCCTATACTCTCCGTAATCGTGCATCCGTGGCGTGGTTTAAACACACCGCGTGATAGGTGCGTGGTGCGTGCTGCGGCACTCGTGGCTGACATTAAAATGAGAATTAAACGTTAATATTTAGACATAAACAAATAAATGTAAACAAGTTATAAAAGTAACCTGAACCTGCTCCGTTCCATCCGCCGCCTCATCTTCCCCCTCCCCTCTGTCCTCGTCCCCCGATTACTCTTCGTGGTTGTCGTAGACGTGCACCTCCGGGGCAATCAATGGTGGAGGCTCGACTAATGGCACCGGTATGTACGGTGGCATACCGAAGTCCGTGACGAGACGGTCTCTTCTTGTCCCGTTGGGGTCCCTAAACATGAGAACAATACGCATGCCCTGTGCGCTACCACGGGTGAGCTCGCGAGGGGATACTGTCGGGATCGTAAGGGTATCTAGCTGTGTTTCAAGTCCTAAATAATGCGCAATGCGTGTCACGTAGGGGCCACCAAGCAACGACCCTCTTCCCTGCCTGTGGGGGTATGTGGCGATGTAGTAGGCGAAGCCATGGGCGAGGTTGCAATCGATCTTCGTCAACAAGCACCGCAGAAAGAGCAAGTCTGAGAGTTTGCAGTGGGCAGCACCTTGATGTCGACCTTGTACTGACGAGGCTATCAACCTGTGTAGGTACCTGCACAACGAAATATAATATAAGGTAAATATAATATAATGTAACGTAATGTAAAGTAACATAGGTTCACATACCTGTACAACGGGTTAATGATGCAGGAGGCTTTTTCTTGGCTACCTTTAGGAAAAGGCTTACTCGTAATCGCGCGCCACCAAACGCGCAGATAATCGTCCGCAGCCCTGCGGACGCTCGCGGTGTAGATAGGCTGCCGGACCTCCTCCTCGGTGTAAAAGCCGATCGCCACGGCGAACTCCTCCAATGAAAAGTACCAGTCGACCCCAAACATCTTGAACAAAACCTCCCATGCCCGACCCTCCGGGTTCTGATCTCTCTTCGGCACCTCTGGCCTCCCCGCCTCCCGTGGCCTGAAATAAAATAAACAATTTGTTTTGAATATATTAAAGTAATGTGTAGGCGGTAAACAAAGTTAAAGTAAAAAAGAAAAACACCTGAAACGGAATGTCGAATAAACCTCTAGCGTAAGCTCCCAGTGTGCGGGGTAGTTCATCGTAAACATCCTCATCCACGGCGTGTCTTTGCCGACATACTCTAACATCCTTTTGTCCTCACCAACTGACTCCATAAAACTGAGGCTTAAAATGGTGTTCGGCATAGGGTTCATCATTCGGAGCTGGATGTACCGGTCGTGCTCGAGTGTCCCGATAACAAACTGGGTGTGTGGGTAATTCACCAACACATCATCCCCTTCAATAGGTTTTGGCGGCTGTTCTCTCCGCCGCCTCCGTCTTGGCCGCTGCTCAGCCTCCTCCTCCTCATCCTGCTGGTAGATGATGCCTTCCTCTATGATGGTTTATCATATATATATTAAAAGCCACATTTTAGTTTTCTCAATAAACACAACTGTTGATGGATATTTGAAACAAATAAGATTTTTGTTTCAAATTTTCAAACCGACGGTCTAAAACCGTACCGGACGAAAGATTTAATCGTATATATTAACTGTTTAATATTTCATAATATATATTATTTCTTAAGTTTATTATAAAAAAGGTGCATTGTATAAACCCGAAACCATGAAACCAAACCGTAAATAATGGTTCGGTTTGGTTCGGTTTTAAATCTCAACGGTTCGGTTATTAGTTTTGGTTAATGCCAAACCGTTTGGCTTCGGGTTGACCTGAAAACCGTCAAAACCGGGTCTTGAACACCCCGATTTGAGTCGTCTAACAAGGTCAACACAGTCATGATTATCAAACCTATATAACCTGATTACCAAACCGTTAAATAACCCGCTCAAGTAAACATATATAACTTGATTATCAAACCCTAACCCGATTAAATACTCTAATATATATGAGAGTGAACCCATACAAACTTCAACATAATTTAACAAACTTCAACATAATCATTGTTACTAATTGTAATTTTACTAAGCAAAAAAATAATAATTGAAACAAAACATTAAAACATACCTTATTGGTGAAGACTAGAGTGAAGGAGAGATGGATAATAGGGATGGAAAGGAAGGCTGCGGTCGGTCTGGCTGAAAGAGAGACGGTCGGCGATTGACTGCGGCGGTGGTGGGGGGTTAGGGTTTGATCTGCAGTTGTGGTGGGGAAGGGAAGTTGTGTGATGTTTTTGTTTGTTATTGCTGGGTAAAAATAAATAACCTAACTTGCTTGGTAAAAAAAAGGAAAAAACTGGAAATAAAAAAATAAGGCGCTGCAGATAAGAGTCGAACCCGGGTTGACAGCAGTGTCGGTAGAATTAAAGGGAGGAGTATTACCAGCACACCAGAATTCCAGATTGTATATGGGTTCACTCTCAAAATATATATCTGTTCACTGTCACATATATGAAACAAATTTTGAGATGAACTTCCTTTGTATATTAATTATAGAAACAGATTGCTTATGCACGTCGCCTTATGGCCTGCTGGTTAACACTTGATGCTTTGTGGGTAGAGGTCGCGGGTTCGACCCCTGTACACCACGTTTTGTTGGAAAGTTATGTTTTTATTTCCTTTAAGCCACAATTAATCATATTAATAATAATGACTAAAGATGAATTATTTCAACAACACCCGACTATGTAAATACCGTTTAACCCGACTAAATATGAATAATGAGTAAATATAATTATATTAAGCATAATAAATCCCATCCGGGCCGATTGCAGGCATAGTGAACTCCATTCAACCCCAAAGCGGGGGAACATCGCTCAATGACCACCTCAAACTGTCTACTACTTAACGAGGGTGTACCGTGGCTCTTAATGAATTCGGTGGCACCTCTAAAATACAACCATGTAGTGATCTCACATGGAATGCTACCATCGTTTGTAACATCATCATCATCATAACATCATCATCATCATATCATCATCATCATGATATCATTATCATATTTTCATCATATCATCATCATCATAACATCATCATCATCATATCATCATCATCATGATATCATTATCATATTTTCATCATATCATCATCATCATAACATCATCATCATCATAATATCATCATCATCATGATATCATTATCATATTTTCATCATATCATCATCATCATCATCATAACATCATCATCATTATATCATCATCATCATGATATCATTATCATATTTTCATCATATCATCATCATCATCATAACATCATCATCAACATCATCATCATCATCATAACATCATCATCATATCATCATCATCATGATATCATTATCATATTTTCATCATATCATCATCATCATCATATCATCATCATCAGCATCATCATTATATCATCATCATCAGCATCATCATAATATTAGTTTCATACCAAGTCATCATCAAAATATCATCATCAAATCATGAACATCATCATATCATCCACCACAATTGAGAATGACCGACATTATTTATGCAACCTTTTTCATCATATCATCCACCAAAATTATTATTATAATTTCTTAGACTAATTTCATTCACATACAATTTAGTCCAACAAACCCAATTTTTATTATAAAACTAATATCTCTATTTTCCACCAATTTAAAAATAAGTTTTAAATATTTTTATTAATAATTGTTCTGCATGTTTTTAAAAAAAGTATTTATAATAGGTTAGAATAATTTATTTAATTAAAATTAAACAATATATATTTAATATAAAAATCATTTAAAATAACATTAATATTCCTTAGAACAATTAAACGAACAATTTCATCATCAACATCATCATCCTACGCTGAGGTAAACGCTTATCGTGGCGGTTAACACACTCCTCTTGCAGTGGTTGACAGTCTTTTACAGCTTTATAGGATTTCGAGTAACCTTCATAAGCACCATTAAGGTCGAACCGCGGCGTTTAGAAGACCACATAAACCACTATATAAACACCCGATATCTATAGGCTCCATACAACAAAAATTTGTTAATTCCCCACCCACACATACATTACCGTAATACTTTGGAAAATAATAACAATGGAGCCCGAAAAAGCAGCTACACAGCCATGAAAATTTTGGTCTGAAATAAACAAGAAAGTTGTGGCTGTGTGAATGCTATTTTGGGGTCCATTATTATTAGTATAGAAAACGGTCTCATCGATCTACGATTTAAGTCCGCTCATCAATATATTACCCTGGAAACTAATAACGATGGAGCCCGAAAATAGCATACACAGCCACGATAAATTCGGTCTGAAATTAAGAAGATAATTGTGGCTGTGTGAATGCTATTTTGGGGTCCATTATTATTAATATAGAATACAGTCTCGTCGGTCAATTTAACGTGGTTGGTCGAGCGGATATTGGTGGCTGTGTAGATGCTATTTTATAGTCTTTATTAAAATCAATATAAAACGATGGGGATGAAGGTGCCTAGAGTCCCCCCTTCATGAATCCCAATAGTCCGAAAATCCCAAAAGGTTTAAGGGATTTTTGAATTCGGTCAGCTAGGAGTAATGACTGGGGTGCGTCATTACTATTTATCGTGAACAAAAGGTTGCAGGCGGATTTTGACAATTGAAGCAATTGTCGTAAATGTTCTCGAAAATCCCAAAAGGTTTAAGGGATTTTTGAATTCGGTCAGCTAGGAGTAATGACTGGTGTGCGTCGTTACTATTAATCGTAAACAAAAGGTTGCAGGCGGATTTTGACAATTGAAGCAATTGTCATAAATGTTCTTGTTGTGTAGATGCTATTTTAAAAATCTTAGGAGTAGTTTGTAATTCGTCGCTCGTTCGTTTTAATGTAATCATAACTTGTGTAAGACTATTATTATATTTCACATTTTAAAGATTACATTATCATTGTATATTACGTAAAAGACGAAACGTTTGAAACAAGGTCATATTCATCGTTTGTAATATTAGTATACTTTGTATATAATTATTTTATATCGGAAATGAGACGATATTATTTTAACAACTGGAAAATTCCAATTAAGATTGTATCCATAACCCGAACCATTTTGATTTTCTTAGAGAATTTAATCAATGAAAAACCGCGTTTATCGAGTAAATTAACTATTTATTTAATTAATTATATAAAACAAATTTATAAACTTTTAAATCTTGGCATGTTTGACCAAAACATAAACTACTACCCCAATTTACTTCCATCTCTATATTCAAAGGACCAAACTGCTATATTATGCCTTTTGATCCATAAACCCTTACCCGTTTACCTGTATCCATTTGACAACCCGCGACCCGTTTTGTTATCTTGGACCTTAATTCTCGCCTCAATTTTGGAATCAAATCATTCATCATAACATACATTCCTAATTCGGCCATACCGACAATCGAATTTTGGAAACCATGATCAATATTATGCTTATTGCGTATATGAATAACCCTAAACTTAATTGAACGAACATAGATTGAACGAACATAGAACACAAAAATATTTTCTTATCAAACGCAATTCTTTCGTACATATTTTAAAAGTGAAGTCACGACAACCATCATCGTCTTCACTGTCATGAACTCTCAGTTATAAAGGTACAGGACCTTATGAACACTCTTAATTTACAACACAATACAAATATTACATTCAAAAAATAGCATTTACACAACATAATATTACATTTATAGATGTTGTTGACATATAAGAAAACGTTCTTTTAAAGGAATTCACTCATCTTTATGGCGCTTCTCGGGTGGTTCTTTTAGATGTTCATTGGAACCCGTCTGTAGAAATGCCCAAACTCTTCCCTCCATCATTTAATGGCGGCCACAGTGCCTTTAAACGGCGTTGTTGAGATTTATGACGAGGGAAACCTAACATTCCAATCGGGAAACGATAACCCCACCCCTGCATGTCAATCCAAAATAACATCTACACAACCAACAATAAGTTTTAATAGTAACCGACCCCATGAAACAATGTGAAAGGCGTTATTGAAAACATTAATGAGGGTGTGGTTGAACGAATGGTAATTCGTAGAGGCTTTTGTAGACAAAATTTGGAGGTTGTATACGTCACGTTAGGTACGAAACCCGGCGGTTTAGGACGACAGGTGACTTCATGTTGGCAGATTTTATATGAATTTTGTTATCTTAATACGCCGCTTTGAGGACTATACGCACCTTTGTTTCAAAAAAAATCCATTATAAATTAAGCCCGAAACCTCACTAAGCCTCTATCCATCCAACACATAGATAATTATTATGATGACCCCAACTCTAATTTCAATGATTAAGAGGAAAATAAGTGTCAACCGAAAGAGAGAACGTTGGCCGTGTAGAGGTTATTTTTGTCTAGTTATTCTTCTTTGGGATAGAAGCTGTCATTAAGATCAACAGTGGGGTGTTGGCATTAAGTTGTTGGAAGAACAACAAGAAAAGAAGAAAAGAGAGAGTGCATTGCCACGACACCGTAATTGACGTGCCATTAGATTATCAAGGAAAGAAGGTGGCGTGACAAGGCTGAGTAGATGCTATTTTAAACTACAATATGTTTTAATATCTTGTTGTACTAGTTTTGACTATTGTAATCGTTTGTAAATTTTAAGCAACGATTATGATGTTTTTTTCATGCCATTATGATATATAAATTTTTAACTATAGTATTTTTCTAATGTAATAGTTTAGAAATTTAAAACAAATGTTTTTGCCGAGCCCGTTCTATTCAATATTGGAGTAAGCGTTAAACGCCGCGTTAATAGCTTACCGCAGCCGGTAACACGCTCCTGCTACAGCCTTTTCAGACTTTGTCGATATCGAGTTACCCTCATACTTCACATTAAGGCCTTAACGTAGCGAATAAGGGACTCAGAGACCAACTATATAACAACCGATAATCTATGGCTCAATACCATAATAAATCGTTAGTCCTCAACACCACTCCACCCATTCAACAATATATTACCCTGCAAAATAATAACAATGTAGCCCGAAAATAGCTTCTACGCAGCCACAGAAATTTCGGCATGAAATAAACGATAAAATTGTGGATGTGTGGATGCTATTTTGGAATACATTATTATTAATATAAAAAACGGTCTCGTCGGTCAACTTTACACCGGCAGATATTGGTAGCTGTGTAAATGCTATTTTGGAGTCTTTATTAATATTAATATAAAACTAGGGGATGAAGATGCCTAGATGGCCCCCTTTATAATTCACAAAAGTGCCCCAAAAACCCAAAAAGGAAATCAAATGAGGGTATCTAACATCCAAGGCCAGCTATAAGTAAAGACTGGTGTCTATATTACCATTACCAGTTGACTAGAAATTTGCAGGCAAATTTCGAAATTTAAGCAATTGTTGTTTGTCTCCGTCATGTGTAGATGCTATTTTGTTACTGCAATGTATATCTCAATGTTTAGTTTGTTTGAAAACTAGTTTGCACCACCTACCCGTTTGCTTCAATTTCATTGTTTTTTTAATTTTTTTGTATTCACATAGTGAAACAAACTACTCAAAGTTTGCTAATGGGAGTATTCTATAGATTACAGTATCGTTATATATTACGTAAAAGTGGCATCTTCAAACGAGGTCATGTTTATCGGCATTTATTATTGGAATACAATGTATAGGGTTAAAAATACCCAACAAATATCATATTCGAAATAATATGTTGTCATACATATTTTTAAAGACAGAACTCGGCATCCTATATCATCTCCACTGTCATCAAATCTGAACTACAAATTTAGAAAAATATCTTTCTTTACAACTTTTTATAGGGGTCAAAAATTTTATTATTATTTCACCCCGCGTTTATGTCTAAACAGGACGGTTAAGACATACATTATTTTCCACATGCAAACACAAGGTTTCTCTTCAAAGTGAATAGGTGAGTTACAGGCTTTTCAGAGTTTGTAGATTTGCCCCTTATCTAAAAACGGGACGTTAAGTGCTTAATGCACCGGTTATAGATATTTAGGCAATCAATATAAGCAAAGTTAAGAGCTTTACGCAGAGGTAAGGGCCGACAATATTGCATGCAAAAGCTTTTACAGGCTTATCACAGTTTCTAGAGATCCACGTTACCATTATACGGTCCTTGAAGATATTACCGTGGTGGTTAACAATTTAAAACCCAAGTTAGGATTGGCAATGGGTTGGGTTTTGGTATTCCCAAACCCATACCCAGTTATGAAAGTCTATCCCAAACCAACCCAACTAATCGGGTATATGTTACCAGGTACTCAAATTTTCATACTCATTCACAAACCAACCCAACTAATTATTTTTTAATATACCTATATGTAATATGATTAGTTTTTATCTCATATAAGAAATATAAAACAAAACTGTATATTCAAATTTTTTAGAAATGTTAAATATTATAAATTATAGACAAAATATCAATTTATAGGTGAAATATAAAAAATTATTGCCAAACAATAATTTTTTATTTTTATTTAAGTACATGTGCCAACCAAACTACTAAAAGGTTCACGAACGAGAATGGTCTTATAAATGACCTCCGTAGCAACAACATCCATCCTTATTTTCATCAACGCAGTAGATTCAACATAGAGATGATTAGACAATAACATTCGTCCCGTGGATTAAAAGACAAAAAATCATTATTAATTAAAAATTATAAATTCCCTTTTTCTCTTGGCCACTTCGTTTCACTACCCTGTTTGCAAACGGTTGATGATTATTTTAATATAAATACGATACCTAGAAAATCATACAAACATTACAACACATTTAATCGTGCAGAATTTAAGTAACACATTACAGTATATAAAGCATCACAAACCAAGTACAATACTACTTCCAATGACAATCATCGTTTGACCGGTCAGAATCCCACACCGGATCATTTTCATATGGATCATGATAGTAATCTTCCTCCTGCTCACTGGTGTAGTCGAAAGCTGCTTTCAAAACCTCAGGGTCATAATCATCACCCGGATCTATTTCATGCTCCTCACTTGGTCTAAATAATTCATCCTCTTGCACCAAATAAGCAATCAACTCATCTCTCCCAATTGACATTCTTTGTCTTCCATTTGACTTGCTTCATTGTCAAACTGAACTACATTCACAACATTCTCAACATTCTCATTTGATCCTTCTCATTTTCATCATTGCTGCAAGATGACTAATAATGTGGAAAGTTAATAGATGAAACATGAAACTCTAAACATTAAACAACAACAACAAAGATTACAGTATCCCATACTACAAATACGATGTTATCAGCAACTCAATAAACACAAACATAAACAAAGAACAAAAACCAACTAATAGCTAGCAACATCTTCAACCTTGTTACTTCTTTGGTTTTCATTCTTGCAAACTCATCTTTCTTGTTCATCATATTCACCATTGCTTGAATTACCTTTTCACAATTAGGGCATGTGGGATCATCGGCCCATTTTAGCCATCTACAACTCCCCTTCTGTAATGGACTTAATATATCAACAAACAAAAACCCCTAATTCGATTAACAGACTAAGAACACTAACACCTAAATTTGACCTAGGCCAAATTAAAGGAATCAGCGTCGGTTAACAGACATAAACCCTAATTCGTTAGTAATTAATGACTTACACAGCACGGGAATCGATGATCGGGGTTTGCATCGGTCCTGGATATCCGGTAACATGTGGCGGCTCCACATGGGCATCTCACACAAAGGTCATCTGCACGGGAAGGCTTCGAAGATGACCCAGAGGATTGTTAACTAGACTTGGATTGAGACATCCCTCAAACAGTCACCGGAAGATGGAATAATATGGGGAAGAGGGGAATCAGTCGGCTGAACAAGAAATATAGACTGAAAGAGGGGGAACCCATATTTGACAGGCTAAAAATAGCGGAACACTAACGCCACATCAAGGACTATACGTAGGGTTATTGGTACTGCACCGACATGACAAGTCGGAAAATAATGGGATAAAACCGTCACGTATAACTCTTAACCTGGCAGATAGAGATTTTTTTTTCCAGTTTACAAAGCCAATACATTTAAAGCATCTGAACAACCTCTCCCCCCCCCCCACCCCCACCACCTCATAAACCATATATCACCAAAAACAACATCGTATGACACCTCTCTCCCAAACTCATTCAACAAGTTTCACCAAAACAAATACCAAACGTGTTCAAATAAACTAGGTGTGAATGTTACAAGAAAACGGGTGCGAAGACTACTAATGGTGGACGTGTGGATGTTTTTTTGAACGAATGTGTCATCGTGTTCGATTGTTCTTCATATATAATGATATTCGATTAGTACATAAAATTACATATTTTTATGTTAACTTAATCGCACAGTGCGTATAATATGTGGCTGTGATACATCTATTTAAATATTCAATCAAGCGGTTAAATCAACTGTATCACATTCGACTCGCCAACTTGACATGATTCTAAGGTAGTCGTTTATACGATTTTCATACAAGGCCCTCCAGCCATAAGCCTCTTCTTTTGCAAATCTCGCCCAAGTAGTAACCAGCAAAGGCACCGGGAAATCCCCTTCAAGTTGTATATATAGCCAATGAGTATCTGTAACATTAGCAATGGCAAGTAACGGATGACCACGAAACAAATCTGGTCCCTCTCTTATCGGGAAAAAGGTCTGGCTCGACTCCATGAGAATCAGAACACAATTAAATGCTTGAGCAACGACGTATCCATGGGCGGGTAACTGAAACCAACGGTTGCGGGGCGCATCTTGAACCGTTTCTAAAAAATCTAACCGGCTACGGGTCGTCTCAAAAAACTCCAGGTGCTCTGTATTTAATCTTTCCCTCCACCAATCTGGGTTCCTATCCATCTCATTCTTCATGGCAACCCTAACCTCCCTCCAACAACTTTGACCCATTCCTAAACCCTCCGCAATTGCCCGAAAGCCGCAGTTACCGTCAGGATTTACGTCTATGATCCTTGAGATGTAAGGGTAACTTCAGCTTGGAACAAGGCCCTTATACCGATTTACCACTGCAACATCTTCCGGATAAACAACTAAAGGAAAACCTATGGCAGCTCCAGTCTCCTTTTTCTTAGACGACCGTTTTGAAGGTTTAGGAGGGGGCATCATAAGCTGTGAATGGGACTGCGGCCGCGAACGCTCCAAGAATGAGGGGGTTTGGTCAGTGTTCTGTGAGGATGAAGTGGGGTACGAGAAAGGGATATACGAGCTGTGCCTGGCGGCCTCGACCTTTTTTGTTTGTTGGTTTAGGTTTGGGCGCCTGCGAGGGTCCTCTCGTTTCTCTGGCTCTTTTTTATTTGAGTTGCCGAGAAGAACGGACCAAATCTTCGATAATAGACTTCTTTTCTGTTTTCGATCTTTACGTATCAAAACCGTCTGTTTAAGCTCTTCCATTTCTGCCTCGAAGTCTTCTTCTTCTACCTGCGGGACCACTGGATCGAAGTCAAGCTTCCTCCAGAACGGGTCTATCGATTTTAGTTGAATAGGTACCAAAGTATCAAGGTGACGCTCCACCTCACAAGCACACGGCAACCCCATAGACATTCGCAACTGGTGTCGGCACGTATGTCCCGACTCGATCATCTTGTCAAGCTTTCCGTACTCCTTTTCTAGTAGTGTAAGAGCCTTGATCGACGCTTTATAATGTAGCTTGTAAAAAACCTGAAGGTTATGGTCTCTCTTCAACGTAATCCGGGATTTTTCAAATGTTGCTCTGATTTCAATCTTCTGGGCTTCTATAAGCTCAAGGGTATAAGCCGCAAGTGCGTGGAGGGTGTTGTTGGCCCCGTTAAGGTGCCTTTTCAAGTTCACGTGCTGACTCTCGACTCGGTTTGTTGTACTCTCGCCGAAGTTTAACCGATCGGCCATCCAGCAAGATACAAACTTTTCCTTGTCTCGTGACAGCCAGCTATCATGGATATACTCCCATACCTCTGAAAACGAAACAAAATTAAACTTATCAAATGTACTACTAGATTAACACTTATTGTATATTAATAATCAGAACGACTTACTTTCTTTCCCAATTTTGAATAACATTCCTTGCAACTTTAAGTAGCTATATTCGTATTTATCGAACGTGGGTGACTCACATAAGACCGTCCATAATAGAGAGAAATCTTCTCTTGCCTCGCTATCATAGATACCCTTCCACTTTTTATTTATATTCTCACGTATGTGCCACCGGCACAGGTTTCTGGTAGCATTCGGGAATACTTATTTACAAGAATTCATCAGGGCCGAGTCTCTGTCGGTGACTATGACGCGCGGCTCAATAGAATCCTCGAGCATACCTTTCAGGTGCTCGAGGGCCCATGTGAAACCCGTCTGGCGTTCCCTAAGTAGCACCACGTGCCCGATACAGAACGACTTCGACGTCGACGTCACGCCAATAAACTGAACAAACGGCCACTTGTACATGTTTGTATTGTAAGTGGTGTCAATCAGCAGCAAATGGGGGAACGCACGCCACATTTTATGCGACGTTTCATGACAAAAGAATACGTCCTCTACGCGGTTTGTGGCAGGGTTCTACCGTGTGTGATAAACGAACCCTTTATTAATCAGGAAGCTTCCAAATACCTGCAACCGGTTTTATTTGACGTTAATATATTTTTTTGAACATCCATTGCAACAAATCAAATTCAAAAACGTGAACCTGCATTGGGGTATCGCCAACTGTATTTTGTCTTCTCCAGCTCTCTATAAGATTGTGTATGTCCTTGTCAATAACGCGGGCTTCGGGAAACTGTCTGCGTAACAGTGGACCTATTTTTGATGTCTTCAAGCCATCCGCATGTAACCTCGCAACCATATCAACCATCGCGTCGGTCATTCTCCTTAGATACGCGTGACCCTCCTTAAAGACGAACGGGTCGTGGTTGTGCGTCTCGTTTGCAGCCTCAAGCTTTCAAAAATTACCAACACGGTTGTGCCTTTCTTTTAGCTTAAACGGACAGCCCTTCTTTATACTGCCTGTACGCCTGATTGTGGCGGTGAGTTTTGGTTCACCGCCGCGATTGCATCCAAGATCCACGGCTCTTGGCCTAGACCGCTGGACAACAACAACACACCCATGCTCCCGACCTCTTTTCTTCGCCCACTCCTCCAGCTCCTCACGGGAAGAAAATAACTGAAACAATATTAACGTCAAATTTAAAACAAGTTCAAGCCAACTACTAATTACAAAATATTTTTATTAAACAAAACAAATTGGCTCGTACGATATCCGTTTTATATGACACCCTAGCCTCGCGAATGTAATTATCACGAACGTCATCAGAATTATGTCTGCCGTAATCTTCATCAACATTCTCGTGGGGGGTTGCAAGAATATGGTCTGGTTCTGGTTGTGACCGATACGCATCACCTACTGGTAATGGGTACGAACGTTGACTACATGAATACGGCTCCTCGGTATTAAAATGGTACGAAGGATGGGCAACGTAATGCGGGTCTACTGATAAATGGTATGACGGCTGACCGTAATCATGTTTAGGATGTGACAAGTACGAACTGCTGCTAGGCGCCAAATATCAATCCGGTTGATCGTGCACAAAATATTCCTAACAAAATATATTGTTAACAAATCTAATTTCAAAAATTAATGACGACGGGTAACCCAAATAAACATGTGACGATACCTGGTTCAAATTTGGTAACGCCCCCCCCCCCCCCCCCCCCGGGTCATAATCTACAAACTCCGGCGGCGCAAGATTCAAATCCGGAATACTTGCCTCGACGTTTGTCCTCGGAAAATAACCGTCAAACATCCAAGATATTTTCTTGAGTTGGGAATTTGGACACTTTGTATGTAATGTAGCAATTAATTTATGTTTTGCATGCTAGCTAATGTATACTTTGTATGTTTGACTTTGTATGTAATGTAGCTAATGTATACCACCACAAGTCTGGGAATCAACCTAAATAATTGATGGTTGTAAACGCAACATTAAGGTCTAAACGCGGCGTGTTTTAGGACAACGACAGACTTCACCAATCAAATCATCCGTCGACATCGTCAAATCAATCACGTCGAATAAACCGCCACGGTAAGGGCTAAACGCAGCGTGTAGTGGGGTGTGCGGTGTGGTTAGGAGGACCCTATTTTTATCTAGCTACTATGCATTGGTGATGATCTAATAGATGACCGCACCTGGTATGCATACGTCCATCAATTGCATTGTTAAAGTCATTGATATCAATGCTGTTGGCCCAACTTTTAATTTTATTTATGTTTTTACAACGGAAACTATTAGCTGTTAAGTTTAATCGCTCATACTTGACTAGTGATTAATCGGATTGGGATAGGACCTTTTTAATAAAAAAAAAGCGCGATACGTTATTTTTTTATTTTATTTTTAAGTCACTGGAATTAGTAGACTATGCTCAATCATTTTCCTTTATTGGTACATGAAACTTAAATCTGTCTTATAACCATGACATATAAAGTAGTTAAACGAGTCGTATTCATATTTGATATTTTTGTTAAACACATCCTGTTAAACACGTTAAGACACAAATTGTCAGCCCTAAAATACACACACAACATTTTTCAAAATTTTGATGTATAATTTTCAAAAATATGAATCAGATTAGATTATAAGTATACTTTTCCAAATACTTTAAAGATTTTGACTGTCTTTGAATGATTACTTATTTTAGGGGCTGATTAGCTCAAATCGTATCGGCAGCCCAGCGATTGGCGACTAAACAGCGCCTAGAATCAACTCTTACAACACTGGTTACAAGATCCTTCTAGGTCATGTTATTCCTAAAACAAGACTAAACACATAATAGCCACATTGTTGCTTAGTTTTTGTAGTTTATTTGATTATTTTCCATTGAAATTAACATCTATAATTTGCCACTTGCTTTAGTTGATTACTTGGACCCGCAAATGTCTTCATTACTATACATGTTTTGTATTTATTTAATTTCTCTGGAACCCTCCTTTTCTTGTAGTCAGTGGAGCCTAACACCAATCCTTTATGATGTGATGATAAGCTTTTTTGTTTGTAATGTATAATTGTTTTCTCAAATGATGTAAAATCATATCCTGTGTTTGTATTCTACATATCACCTTCATATCTATAGACGTTTGCAGTTTTCCATCCAATTACTTCTAAGCTAATAATGTTTGTTGTTACGTGATTGAGGTGGACTATTGGGTGTTGAGGTGGACTATTTGGTGTTAACAGTTAAAATATCTTGTGTTATGTGTGTATCTACATTTATTTACACATACTGTAATGTTGTAACAGTATGTCTACAAGGTCAAGTACTAGCTACTCGAATACTCGTTACAAGGTCTGGCGTCAAGGGTAGTTTCTTTAACTCCGTCTTATTACTAAGAATTGATAAAATGTTGTCAACATCAGCCATAATCACATCTAGTAGTCAACTTGAGCCAGTTTTAACTTAAAAAATACAACATAATTTATATTTCTATAATATTAAAAAAAGAATATCACCTTTTTAACTAATGATTAGCAAATTTTATAATAATTTAGTATTTAAAAATGTATTTACCTTATTTTTATTCTTATTTACTTATTTTGTTATAAATATTAGTAAACTTATGATATTTGACATATATAAATAATAAAATATCCAAAAGTTAATTCTCTTTATATATACAATTTCCGAGTACTCCCAAATCCCAATTACCAAGTCGTACGCCTAGCAACTTTTACAATTACAACCTTGCTATATTGTTGACTAGTTGAGTCATGAGTGGAGCTTAAAAAGTGTAAACTAAAGAGAATCTAGTCGGGCTGACCCACAAAATAAGAGAGATTGATAGTGGGCCCAATGAACATTTACCAAGTGATATATGGAACTGCACAAGATATTTGTACAATATGTCTTCATCGTATGTGTGCTTTTTTTGGAAACCGGCATGTTACATTTTTTTTCTAATAAAGCCGTTAACATCTTTAGGAATATATGCAAGTCACACACCACCTTTCTCTATTCATAACTCCTTCCTCTTTCAACACTTTTCATGAGAAATTTATTTAATCCGTGCTTCCTAATTGTGCTATGTGCATATCTGTCGATTGTTGCATCGTATGATATTGATAGCATTTTAGGAGCCAATTATGGTTTCTCTTCATTTCCATGAAACTTTTTATTTGGAACTGCATCATCTTCTTATCAGGTTTTGTCTACTATTATACATTTTTAGCAGATTCCTTCTCTTTTTTTTTATATATTATTATTTTGTAATTAACATCTATATATGCAGTTTGAAGGAGCTTACCTTGCTGATGGGAAAGGCCTTAATAATTGGGATGTGTTTTCACATAAAGCAGGTAAACAAACTTATCAGTCTGTTGTATGTATTTATCTTCGATACCCGATTAATTTTTGCAGCTATGTATATATATCTTCAGGCAATATTGCTGATGGTTCTAATGGAGATGTTGCTGTTGATCATTACCATCTTTATGTTGTAAGTGCACTGCTTTATGGTTTGATTCTAAAAAATGGTTTTAATCGCTATGCTTTATTCTTTATCTAATCTTTCTAATAGTTATGTCCATACACCCTTCATTTAGTTTGTGGTATGTATAAGAGGGAGTTATTCTTTTATAGTGGTGGAAACTATAAGGCATGATTAACAGCATCTTTCAAGTCCACTTCTTCAAAGCTTGTACTTATAATGTTTCGAAATAAATAAGCGAAATCACGTGCCTATTTGGTTAAATAGCCATATGACCAACGTTTAAAACAACGGCTATTTGCGTATATTTGTCGGTCAAGATGGCTATTTAAAATTTTCTCAGTAAATAATCTAGTGATAATCAATTATTAAAGTTTTCAAAACATATTCTGTTTCATAATATCTGATTATCTACGGGTCAAATAGTCACTTGCACCTGCAACAACATTGATTATCTAAAAGTAAATTAGAATGACCTCTTTTCCTATTTATTTAGTTTCATTTTACAATATGAGTATTCTTTTTCTAACTACACACACATAGGGTTTTGATCTCTTCCAAACTCCGAAAATTTAAGAACTTCAACAACTCCTAATATCCAATCATTTTGTTTGTTTATGTTATATATTTAATGTATTCTGAGGGTAGTTTTGTCATTTATAATCTGTAATTTTGTGATTAGATGTGTAATTATAATTTACATATGTGCAATAACCAAATTGCGTATAGGTGTAATAACCGATTTACATATATGTAATCATAAAGTTACTTATTTTATTTAATATATAAAATAATTATATATTTATTTTTAAGCAATTAAGCATGATAAAATCACTTGTGATGCACATTTTTTTTGCTTTTATTAGAGCACATATAAAATGAAGGCCAATGGATCCTGTTTTATTATTGCATTTTCTATGTGGTGAGTGTAATGATAAGAGATGCTATGTGGGCCTATGATATAACAAGGACCACTGCACTTTTAGCCCTATCTCAGGACAAACAAATCTGCATAACTTCCTTTTAAAAAAATTATCCCTCCAAATCTCCAAAGTTTATCATTGCTTTTGTCGTAAAAAATAATTTCAAAACATACGACTCCCACGGGAAATAATTGGACGACCTAATTAATCAACCTGTTTCTATCACTTAATAAGACAAATAATATAATCAAAAGCAATTATGAGGAGAGAGAATAATAATTTTTCCATTTCAATTATTTCACAGGTCTCACGCATCCGTTAGTCCTCGAATGAGTTAAGAACATTTTTTCATCGTTGTTTTAGTCATTTTTACTAGACATTTATCCTATTTTAAATCCATATTATTTAATATAACAAGAAAAATATATATGAGCTAATCTTTTTTGTTGATATTACAAAAAGATATTGAGCTTATGGAATACATAGGAATAAATACTTATCGTTTCTCCATATCTTGGGCTAGAATTCTACCTAGTAAGTTACATTAGTTTGATTGGTTGGGGCAAAATGATAAGTACATATCATTTATCATCTGTTTGTTTTCTTTCATTAGAGGGAAGATTTGGAAATGTGAACTTTGCTGGAATAAAGTTCTATGATGACCTCATCAACGCTCTCATAGGAAAAGGTTGAATGAAAATTAAGACGACTTTGAAAGGGTGTCCTTGTGTTTCCCAAATTCAAATAATAATAATAATACAAATCCTTGTTTCAGGAATCCAACCGTTCGTGACTTTGACTCATTATGATATACCTCAGGAACTTGAAGATAGATATGGTGGTTGGCTAAGTCTAGAAATCCAGTATGTAACTGTATAATATTAGAGTTTTATTTCAATAATACAATTTACAAGGTTTCAACATTTGAATATTTTTACCCGTCTAACATGTTCAACCCGTTGACGGAATGGTCGGTTTCACTTCAATTTATGTTTACAAGTTTACCGAATGAAGATGAAATATATAACGTCTTTATATAAACGGGTCGAATTTTATACCACGAGTTTCAATGCAAATTTGGATGATGAAACATTATTATTTTTTCAGGAAAGATTTTGTATACTATACATCTATATGTTTCAAATACTTTGGGGACCGGGTCAAGTATTGGGCCACTTTAAATGAACCCAATGTTGCTGTGATTCGTGGTTATAGATCGGGGACTTTCCCGCCAGCAAGATGCTCGGCTTCTTTTGGAAATTGTAGTTCAGGGGATTCTGAGAGGGAACCGTTTATTGCAGCGCATAATATGATTTTATCTCATTCTGCAGCGGTCAGCCTTTATCGGGCCAAATATCAAGTACGTGTTGAAAACAGGTCGGGTTGGTTAGGTAATGGGTTAAAAACAGTTCTGGAAAATAGGTAGTTTTTTGTACAATTCAAACGAGATCAGGCGGCGTCAACCCCTCGAACTGGCTTTTTATACACAAGTTATGATTTTTAGTTTTATAGATAAATAGTTAGCATATCAGATATGTGTAGAAAAGCTATATTGTTTCATTGATTATCTGATTTTTAAATAAAATAATTCAACAGGTACGATCATTATATATACAATTTCTTGGCTTTAGACCCCACCTAATTATTTTTTAGTTAATTACAGAATTATCCCTGTGATTTGACAAAAATAACAAATTTGTGGTCTGACTTTGAAAAGCAACAGGTTTGATATCTATTGACTTCAATTTGTAACTTGTTTGGGCTCTTGCACTAACTTTTTGGTAAATATCATGTTAAATTGAAAAAGATGACAGTTATTATAATTTTAGCATGCAAAACTAAACTGAAAACAGGAGTTAATTACACAATAGTTCTAGACCCCAAATATGTTAAAAAGGTAAACTGTAAGGATTGTTTATGTAATTAGTTAAAAGGGTAAAGTTGTCTTTTAGTAAAATTTAACAAAAGTTAGCGTTAGACCCCAAACATGTTACACACTGAAAACCACATGTAACAAACCTGTTACTTTTAAAAGTTAGACCCCAAACCTGTTATTTTTGTCAAACCACAGAGCCATTTATGTAATTGAATCTATTTTTATTTACCTGTTTTGTAAGTAAACGGGTCAGTTTTTCTAAATCTAATAGATATTGACTGGGTTTCAGGGTCAACAGAAGGGCATTATTGGAATTGTAATGAACTGTGTATGGTATGAGCCCATTAGTAACTCGTCAGAAGACACACAAGCTGCACAAAGAGCTCAATCCTTCTATATGAATTGGTAAGTTAACAAATCCTTGTATATGAATTGTCCGCTTACCTGACTCTCTATTATAATTGGATCCTTTTATTATAATAAGTAACGTTGAGATCATTAAACAAAACAAAAATAAAAAAATATTTTGTCATTTGTTCTGACTCCGTTTTTTAATTTGTTTTATAGGTTTTTGGACCCAATAATACTTGGAAAATATCCAGAAGAAATGAACGAATTTTAGGATCTTTATTACCGGAACTCGGTGATGATCATTTGAAAAATGGATTAGACTTCATTGGCATTAATCATTATACAAGTTTTTATGTAAAAGACTGTTTGCACTCGACATGCGCTCACGGAGCTGGTGTTACAAAGACGGAGGGTTATTATCTCAGAACCGCAATAAAAAACAATATTCCAATTGGAGAACCGGTTCGTTCGTTTAACTTTATACGCACAAATGATCGGACATGAACAATTAAACGAACAGGGTTTTCTGGTTCGTGTTCGTTCATTAAGAAAATGAATATGTTTGTATTTGTTTATGTTTGTTCCACATACGTAGATGAACGAGCATAACTGAACATGTATGAAAAAATATTATGAAATGCCTTGAAAAAATAAAAATTGTGGTTGGGAAGGTTATAGTAGCCAACGCCTTTGGAATTATTCTTAGTAGTAGACAACACTAATGTGAAGAACATTGTGTTGTGCTTAAAATGTTATTAAATGAACAAACACTCATGAAAATTAATGAATGAACAAGACATGTGTTCATGTCGTTTGTTTAACGATATGAACAAAAGTTTTTGTTCATGTTCGTCTGTTAATCTAATAAATGAACATAAACAAACTTCCTACCGAACGGCTCATGAACTGTTCGCTAACGTTTGGTTCGTTTATATGCATAGTACTTAAATATGATTACAAAGTTATATTATTAGAATATCTATAATAATTTTAACATTAAACTTTGGTAATAAAATCAAGAAAAAATTTCTATGCATTCGAATACATTTATGATGCGCTTAGACTAATCCACCATAGGTATGTAAATGGGTCGAAATTGTTACATCAGGGAATTACCATGGGCCAAATGCCAAATGGTAGTTTTAACTCTGAATTATTTTTTATGGTTTATGCAGACCGCAGTGGATTGGCTTTATGTTTATCCTGAAGGAATGGAGAAGATGGTGACTTATATCAAGGATAGATACAATAATACACCAATGTTCATAACAGAGAATGGTTAGTTGCATTATACATATAAATGGATGTGTGACCCACAATGAATTTGTGCTATAAAATTGTTAATTTTATAGGTATTGGTGAGTCAAATAAGCTTGATACAAGCATCAATAGTTTTCTCAGTGACGATAAACGAGTAGAATACATGAAGAACTACTTGGATGCGTTAATTTCTGCAATAAGGTATATTATTCATTTTTCTAGCTATATACATATATAACATGATATGAAACTAATATTAAGACCGACATTGTTGTTACTTAAACTTAATCAGGAAAGGAGCCGATGTTAGAGGTTACATTGTTTGGTCATTGTTGGACAACTTTGAGTGGCTATCGGGGTACACGATAAGATTCGGGCTTTATCATGTTGATTACGCGACCCTTAAATGGACACCAAAGTCATCAGCAGAATGGTATAAACAATTCATACTAAACTTTACGAGTCTTGAAGCGGTAAAATCATCGTAACATGTTATGAATTAAGTTCATAATGCTGATATATGAAGCTAGTAGATATTACTTGTAAGCTTGATAGGTTCTATATGTAGTGTGTGTGCAAGGGTGTTTATGTCCTTTATTGTATATATTGTTATGAGCTTGTTAGAGTTAGCTTGAATCTATATTTGAGGCTCTATTATATAAGGAGGCCTATAATTGTATTGAGTTTATTGAATTCAGTTTGTGCATATGCCTTGCAATCATATCAGGTTCTAATATGCTCGATCAGAATAAGGGTGTAAATTTCTGATAATACGTGAACACTACATGAATCTAAGAGTGAATTTGACGGGTTAGTGATTTGATCAAAACGGGTATGCACATTTACATTCGGGTTCGTACAACTGATACGTTAATCGGAGTCGAAAGCGTAACCAATGGCCAAAACGTTATCGGCTTTGGACACATTAATAACATCAGATGCGTTTATTGGCGTTAAACGTGTTAACCAGCTCCATGGGTGAAACTTGCACCAGGCGCGTAAACTGACCCTTGATTTGCAACCACATTGTACGTGAACTGACCCCAAACAAGCAATCGATGTTAGACGCATAACAGAAATGTAACTGACTGATAATATATAATATATATGTTTTAGGAAAATGAAATATATAAAAATCATTTAGTAAAAATTAAGGGTAGTATTAGTTATTTAATAATTTAAGTTAAATGAAATAGATAAATAATGTAATATATTATTTTAACAACAGGAAACATGTAATTAATTTGATGAAAGAGTAGATGTTTATGTATGTTTTGATCATCTAATGCAGTTCAAAAAATAATATAAAAACCGTAGATCCTCTTTTCCTTAAAAAACACTGTTGCTGAATATCTTCAGATGATCACAAGCAGGGGTGAATCGAATTAGATACCTTTATGCTTCTTGCCCAAATTTTTCACAAATAAATGTCGATTCATAGCAGAAATAATGATTTAAACTTTTCTTGATTGCAGAAAAAAAACATTTCCAATGAAAAATGGATCTGCCGAAGAAAGTATGTGATAATCATATCCAGCTGTATGCTCTAATAGCAATTTTATGGATATCGATTTGTATGTAGTTAGTTGAGTACTAGACAATGTTGAAAGTGTTAAAAGAGAAAGTTGAAGAGTTTAATTAATTAATTAATTAATATTTATTAATAGTTTGAATGTTTAGAGTTATCTGTTTGCAAGTTTGTTTATTTGCATGTTTATTTTATTAGCTTGAGTATCTAGCATGATTAAGAAGTTAATTAGTATAAATATATGGTTAGGGGTATGTAGTTAGCGTGTCAAGAGTTATAATAAACAGAAAGAGTCGTTCCGTGTTCATGTTCTTGAGCCTGATTTCTAACAGACAGATAAAGTAGTGGGTAATATTTCTACTTTACTTATCATTTTCCGTTTTTGATAATCAATGCTCCTCTATGCTATTCAATTACGTACTTTCTTCAAGTTTGAATTGATCCTTGTGGTATTGTGCAATCGTGTAATGGATTACTGCTTTGCTGTAGAGATCGAGAATACAAAAGTGAATGTTATGTAATTAATCCCACCACCAAGCAATCTGCAATCATCCCATCAGTCCCGGGAGGTTATAGTGCACCTAAACCCACACGTTTTTATGGGTCTGATGAGATTGCGCTCACTACAAAGTTGTTTGCATTCGCCATGTAGAGCGTAATGGGGATCTATTTCAGATTTAAATCTACTCACCTGATGCTGGGGAATGGAAGGTTTCTGCTGAATCTGTCTCTGCATATTATTCCACCTTCAACAAAAGACTTTACCGAAATGGAGTTATGCACTGGGTTCCCTATTGTCACAATCACATAAACTTCAAAATCGAGACTGAACAGTTGCAAACAATGTCCTTTCCGGTGGAGATGATTCCATCCGAATCATTTGCAATGTACTTTGGGGAATCTAGAGGTCATATGCATTTTATATCGACTAATTATCGTGAAAATAACACTTTATATATGAACGTGTATGAGATGCTCAGGGATCGTTCCAGGTGGTTTGTGAACTTTCAAGTACAGCTTGATGAGGCTGCTTTCCCGTAGGTGATATATATATATATATATATATATATATATATATATATATATATATATGTGCCAGGTCATTATTTAAATGTCATGGATGTGATTAAAGGTAAAAGGAAAAAAAAGAGAGAAGAAGATGCATTTATGCTACTTCAAATTCCCGGGAAAATGATAAAGTACAGCATTCATCAAATGAGTTTTGAGCAGATATTTCGCTTCCCGGGTAACTTGCTTATGGAAGGTATGAAGCTCATTGACATATCGAAACCTTGTATTCTTTCTAGATATTATTCGTTATTAACGCGTGTTTTAGAAAAAAACTATTTGATACTGACTATTTAAATTAATATAATTAGCTGTAATTGAAGAACCTTGTAAATTTGTTTTTTACATATGAAATTAGTTATCTGGAGTAACTAACATTTTAAGTTTCCACAAGATTTTGATCTATGACCGTTCATATATGCACATTTTTAGTTCAAGTGTTGTCTAAATATACCTAAACACCCCATTAATGGAACTCGAGGGACGGAAATAGCAAGTTTTAAACTTTTGGATTAAAATAGCAAGTTTGAACAAACCACATGGACGAAAACTTAAGGTCCCTCTGGATTTGTTTAATCTTTTGTTATTTGAATATCAAAGGGCTTGTAAGTTGTAATTTAGTTGTATCAAAGTGTTTTGTATTTGTGCTGAAGTTGAACATAGAACACAACAGCAGGTTTGTTATTTAATTTCTGGCTTGATTTATGTAACTATATCAATGAGTTTAATTAGTACAATGACTTGATATCTGATGTTTTGAAATTGAATTGGATAGGTATATGTGAACTTACCAAGATGAGGTTTAGGTAAACTAATATACTATATTGATGTCAAACAGGAAGTTTCAAGTAAATTTCAAGGTTTCTGAGAATTTTGTTTGTCGAATTGAGATAGATTATTAAAAACTGGTTGTCTAGTTATTGATTTATACGACAACATGCATTTTTTAAATAAATAGGTTCATATAATATTCTGAATTTTTAAAAATGGAATAGACAAAAATAATTTTTGTCAGGTATTTTTGCTCTAGAATCATATATCATTACTGCTGAGTGCTGGATATATGAGCAAAGAGCTGAAAGCCTACATGGTTTCTTACTTTCTTTTACATGTTTGACTCTTGAAAGTCAAAAGTCAAACAACAGATTCTGTTAATCTCAAACCAAACAATACATTTGTCTAGTCTCAAACTTCAATTTTATTTTCTCTTTGTATGAAATGATAACCACATTTGGCTCTTATAATGTCTGTTTTGAGTGTCTTCCTTAATGAATTTTATTATTTTTCATGTTTATGAAATTAGTCGGTATTTATTATAGTCGTCAAGAAAGCAGTCTGTATTGTTAAAATTTTGTTCAGTGCAATTGTGTGTTTTGTGCCGAAGCTGTAAAAAAGGTCAAAAAAGTTTGTATTTTTAGAAAAATCTTATTTTGGCAGTACGTTGTATATGTTTGTAAACATCATAAACAGAAAAACTTCTAGCCCTGCTGCGATGCGCACATATGATGTATATTATGTGTGAACCCTCGGGTGGGCAAAAGTGAAATTGCACTAATTTTGACGTTATTTTACTAATCTCGTGAAAATAACGTTAAAAGTGACGGACGGTTAATCAAGCATCATGTCGTGGCGTTGATAGCCGAAAGACAAGGGTACATGCACCGATCAGCCGGTGTCCCGATGATTGAATGCTATGTGCCTTATGTCCAAGGCTTGATGCAAAACTACTATCGAGCCGGGGGTCTCACCGGAAGCAGCCTCTCTATCCTTATGGGGTAGAGGTAAGGCTGTCTACATCTTACCCTCCTCAGACCCTACCATAGCTTTGCTATTGGTGGGATATACTGAGTACGATGATGATGATGATGATGATGATGATGATAAACAGAAAAACTTACAAAAAGTATTTAAGACTCAAGTTTGATAGGTTCTATATGTAGTGTATGTGTAGGGCGTTTCTTTCCTTTAGAGCATTCTCATCTCATCCATCATCTTCTTCCGTATCTTTAAATTTTAGAAAAATCTACTAAAAACTAACTCAATCCCGTCCACCAGGAATTTGTTTACCCCAACCTAAATTATAAAAAAGTTGCTATACCAAGTTACCAACTTTTTATATATACAAAGTTACTATTCATCTTTTTTTTAGATTATTGTGATTGTATAAAACGAGAAATATAATAAAATAGTTGTTTACGAGTAAGATAAAAATAAAAATAATGGATGGGTTGTGAAAGATTTTAAAAAATGAGTATTAAAATTTTAAAAATATGAAGTTTAGTTATATTATAGGGTAATAAATGATGAATGGAATGTGAATATTCTTTTCGTATATATTGTCATGGGTCTGGTAGAGTTAGCTTGTATCTATTTTTTGGGCTCTATAATATAAGGAGGCCTATAATTGTATTGAGTTGATTGAATACAGTTTGCGCATACCTTCTCAACGTTTAAGGTTCTAGCGTGCTCGATATGATTAAAGGTGTGAAATTCTTATAACACGAGAACACTACATGAATCTGAGAGTGAATTTGACAGGTTTGGGATTGGATCAAAATGGGTATACACATTACATTCGGGTTGGGTTTGTTGACATGGTGGGTCCTGGGTTGGTTTGTCTAACCCGTTTTTTTTATAATATATGTGAAAACGTGTTTTAGTTGAGGTTGGGTAGTTTGTCCAAGATTTGAAAGTTAAACGAACAGGTGCGTACACATTTCAATGAAGTAGCCAAACAATGAATTAATAGTTAACTAGAATGAATTGCAATTAACTTAATTCATAGTTTGTTAGTTTCTAGATAATAAGCAATGAATTTAAATTCAATAAAATTAAAGAATATTAGATTTTTTTTTTTTTGAAAGGTGACCATTAAAAACTAGCCAAGACGAGCTTCCCCAAGAGAGAGAAGAACCGCCTAAAAGCAAGAGAAAAAATTACATCATAGAAAGTTAAAATTACACCAATTTCGCCAGTCAACCATTCCCTCTTTATGTCTACTCCTATACCAAAGAAAACCCATTGATTTGACATCCGCAACAATTTGGGCCACATTCGTAGGTTTCCCATTAAAAATTTTATCATTTCTAGCCTTACACATAGTCCAACACGCCCCAATAATAACTCCATATATCCTCTCCTTTTTAGCGTTGGACTCAGCCAAATATGAGACCATCTTAATCACATCCAAAGGCGAAAAAACAAAAAAATGTGGAATTTTGCACCATTTTGCTAACGCGATCCAAACCCCACAAGCCACCCGACACCCGGAGAACAAGTGATCAACTGATTCTTCTGTTTCCCCACAAAAAACGCATGAACCGTCCCCCACTTGAACATTCCGTCTTCGAAGAGCGTTTTGGGTAGGAAGCCTATCCAAACTCGCCCTCCACATAAAGATATTACATTTATTTGGAATCCAACTACACCAACTATAAACATAACTATCTTCTCTAGGTTCATTACCTTTCAACCATTTTTTTCCTTCCTTAACCGAGTATCTACCATCCGACCCTTGGTTTCAAACCCACATGTCTTCATTTCCATTTAGATGCACACTAGAGATCAAACGATGACATTCTAATAATTCTTCGACTTCAACATCAGTAGCCGGATATTTCTTCCAACTCCATTGAACAACACAAATTTGATTAACCATATTAAATTTATCCGCTACCGTACACCATTTATTAGACTCTAAACGGAACAACGAGGGAAATAAGTACTTCAACGGTTCGTTTGTTAACCAAGGATCAAACCAAAACTTTACATTTTTACCATTACCCACGACTCCACGAATCGTACCAGAAAAACTATTACCTTGCATTTTCAATCGATACCCATTCTTCACTAATCTTGACCAAGTACCCCGGGAACCGGCTACTACAATGAAACATCTCCCATCTTCGTGTTGAACCATGAACCGCGTCAATAACCTTCTTCCATAACGCCTTGTGCTCTAATCGATATCTCCACAGCCATTTCAGAACCAAAGCATTGTTACACTCATCCAACTTAGAAAGACCCAACCCACCCTCTTGTTTAGCTTTCGTAACCTTGCTCCAAGCCACCCAATGAATTTTATTCTTTCCTTCACCACCTCCCCAAAGAAATCGCTTAACAATAGACTCTAGCTTATTAATCACCGCGATCAGAGCTTTATATAAAGAAAAATAGTACGAAAGGAGACTTTCAAGAACCGCCTGTATAAGAATAACCCTACCGGCCATGGAAAGAACACTAGCTTTCCATCTCGATAACCTTTTGTTGAAAACTTCGACCACCAGGTCCCAATTAGAGATTCGGTTCATATTGGCCCCCACGAGAATACCCAAAAATTAAACGGAGTCGTTCCCGCTTTACAACCCAAACCGCTAGCATATATAGTTACCTCCTCCATACTCTTTCCTATACCAAATAAACACGATTTATTCAAGTTGATACGAAGGCCAGAACATAAGTGAAAGATACGAAGGATCCTCTTCAAAGCCTTGAAGTTAAACTCCGACCATTCTCCCATAACCATCGCGTCATCGGCGTAAAGGAGATGAGATATATTTGGGCCGCCATTCGGAAAGCACACGCCATCAAACATACCATGGTCACATGCTTTCCTAATCAAACAGGATAAGCCCTCCATAACAATAAGAAACAAAAATGATGAAAGGGGGTCACCTTGACGAACACTTTTACTGCAGCCAAACTCAAACGTAGGAGAGCCATTAACCAAAACAGAAGAACGAGCCGACATTAAAACCCCCTTAATCCATCTGCACCACACTTCCGGAAACTTCATTTACCTTAAAATCGATAACAAGAACTCCCAGTGCACATTATCATAGGCTTTTTCGAAATCGATTTGAAACATGAAAAACTCTTTCCCCATCTTTTTTGCCCATGAGAATATTTCTCTATTAATTAGACGGACGTCAAGAATATATCTACCTGTAAGGCCCCGTTACCGGTAGCCCTACTTTGGTGTTGGATTTACTCATAAACATAGTTTTACAAATCAGAGTTTATTAAAACTTTTCGCGGAATATAAAACATCAATCATTTGTTACAAAATATTAAGTCCTTTCTTTAGAACCAACTTAAAACATCATATCTTAATCACCATTTCTTCCGTCTTCATATGCCAGCCGTTCAATCCATGTCATGTGTCATCCTCATGCCTTCTCGATAAACATATATACCTGCGTGCATACAAAAAGTCAGCTACGCTGAGTAAGTTCTAGTTAATCAGGCGACAGACAATACATACACATATCTTACATACATACATATCTTAACCTTCTATAAATATCCTTAAGAGGACGTCACATAATATCTATTAAAAGAACTATTACTATTACCCTACTATCTATATTCTCCATAGAAGGACACTCTATATATATATTCTCCATAGAAGGAACATCCTATATACTTCCATAGAAGGAACACTATGCTTTCCATTAAAGGAACACTATGCTTTCCATCAAAGGAACACTGGGCTTTCCATTAAAGGAACACGGGGCTTTCTATTAAAGGAACACTATGCTTCCATTTAAGGAACACTCTATATATTATCCATAGAAGGAACTCTATATATAAGTTATCATTTAATATCCATATAAGGAGACAATCACCGCTATTTTTGGCAATACATGCAATATTCGAAGATCGTTCACGTATAGTCAAGTAATCATCCCCGCATTACACACAATATCCATATCTTTATTTATAGCATAATGGTACATGCAATATCCGAAGATCGTTCACGTACCGACAAGCAATCAATCGTATCTAACACATATATCATACATGGCATACACTTACCATTTAAGTTAAGTGTATTAACTGTCACATCGAGTATGCACACAGCCCCGAAAACATAACAAGGAAGTGGGGCTAGAAACTCACCTGAATTCTGTTACGTTCATCGATAGTAGTTATTCCTTTCTTGAGCTGTGCACGACTAACTGTATAACAATTACACGTATCAATTAACTATCACTATCTATATCGCGTTTCTAGTTTATTTATAACCCACAACAAATGGGGGTCCAGGGGCAGCGCCCCTGGCAGCGGGGTCTAGGGGCGGCGGCCCCTAGAAGGGTCCAAGGGGCAGAGCCCCTAGCAGGGTCCAAGGGGCGGCAGCCCCTAGCCTAATTCGTTAGCTAATTCGTTATCAATTCACAGTCTAATTCGGTACAAAATCCTCCTACATTCGCTATAGCGAATGACCTAGTTTGTTATCTCAATTATAACGAACTGAGTCTGATTCGCTAACTGATTCGTTACCTTATCTTCATTTGATTCGTTACCCAAACACAACTTAATTCGTTTTCTGAATTATGACGAATGGTGAGTAACGAATCGCTTGATTCGTTATTTGAATCATAACGAACTGGGTAGCTAATTCGTTATATTGACAGAACGAATGGGCGAGTAACAAACTACCTGATTCGTTATCTTAATTATAACGAATCATCTGGTGCTTATCAAGACTTTGACTCAAGGGTCAAAGTCAAAATCGTCAAGAACAATAACAGTCAACATATCTTAGATCTGCAATTAAACCTTCAATACTTAATGCAATATCATGATTTTGGTATCACTGGAATCGTCTATGCAGCGCCTACAAACCCTAACCATCAAATCGGCCAAATATCCATGTTTAAGGGGGGCGATTTGTGCATCTAGTTACGGGTTATATTATGTTAACAATTAATCTATCAAATGCTAATCAAATTTAGTAAGGTTTGTTTCATTAGATTCGTTTTAATCATATTAACACAGATCTATGATTTCCCAAACCAAACCGAACCTATATGAACGATTTCTAAATATAAACGTACCTTAAACGAGTCGTTCTACAAACACGAGCTGGTCTTGATGTTGTTTAGGTTTGACATGACGATCTAGCACCAACAAGCTTCGGATCTTGGCTCGGGTTAAAGGATGGTGTGTGTGTGTTTCTCAAGGTGTAGGCTATGGTGTAGTGATAGATAATAATGGAAAGGATTAGGGTTTAAGGGGTATTTATACTCCCTTAGCCCATAGGCCTAAGGCCCATCTTTCCTTTTTGGTCCATAATTTCATCCACTTAGCCTACTTGAACCATCTTATTGTTACGTCATCATTTATCTACCAATTCTAGTAAACTTTTCCACTATTAACGAATAATACATTAAATATTATTCTTGGAAATTTAGGGATGTTACACTCCCCGAAAGGAAAGCCGATTGAGTTTCATAACTAACCTTACTCATCACCTTTTTAATCCGATTAGCAAGAACCTTAGAGATTACCTTGCTAATAATGCCAATAAGAGTTATCGGACGAAATTCACCAAGTTCAACCGGATCATTTACTTTAGGAATCAAAGTAATGAAAGACGACCCGACTCCCCGATTGATCATCCTAGAATCAAAAAAAATCTGCATTATCTTAACAAAATCGTCGGCAGATAACGACCAAAAAAGTTTCACAAAACTGAAATTAAAACCGTCTGGCCCCGGAGCTTTGTCACCGCCACAATCAAAAACTGCGTCTTTAATTTCTTTTTCAGAGAAGGGAGCCACTAATTCTTCGACTTCAATGTCATTTAATTTTTTGATACCATAGCAGTCCAAATATGCCCGAGTTTGGAGATCCTCCACGAACCTCTGTTTAAAAAACCGAAGAACCTCTTTTTTCACTTCGGCCGGTTGCTCAAACCCGGTAATTCCGTGAAAAAAACTAGTATTCTCATCCCCATCACGCGCCCAACGAACCCGCGCTTTTTGACGAATGTCTTTAGCTTTAGAATTATCCAATTCCTTTATTTTTTTCTTAGCCTCCACAAAAACCCATTCCTCTGCTTCGGTCAGATCCCTCTCCTCTACTAACTCATCTAAATCAAAAAGTTCTTTGCTTCAAATTCATTTCCTCCTCAACCTCATCTTACGACCACTTCTGTTTCCATTATACAATTTCAAGCCTTATCCTCTTAAACTTATTCATAAGACATCCGGAGGCCCATTCCCAATAAAACCTGACAACGCTCTATGAACAACCTCCTCCAAACCGTTCCTGGATAGTCTATGGTCAACATAGGTTGAGTTACATTGGCTTGAGAAACTAATCACGCTTGTTTTAACAAAGCTTGTCAACTTCACTATTTTGCTTTATTGACTACTAGTTTTTAACCCCCGTATAACGGGGGTTGTTTATATTATTTGTTTTTAATATTTATTTATTTTTTCAATTTTTATTTTTTTTATTGTGTGAAAGTTAATAATATACTTATGGTTTGATGATAAATTGTTTCTTAAATAAATGAGATGTTATAACCTGGTTTAAAAGATATATGGGTTTGATGAGACCTAAAATCTGTTTATTTTTTTTTTACTATAAAATTGGTTTTTTAATTATAAATAGCATATATCTTTTTTAAATAAATCAGATATTAATTTTTATACTTTATAGGATTTTTATATCAAATATTTGGTGAGATTAGTTTTTAATTTAATGAGATGTTATAACCCGTTTAAGAAATATATGGGTTTGATGAGACTCATACCCGTGAATTCGGGTCAAATGCATGAGAAGCCTCCATTTAAAAATCAAGCAAATCTGATGACTTCAAAAAAAAAGGGGAGCAACCACATCGCGACACGTAAGATTTTTATGGTTTCGTTTATATATATTATAGATGAGTGTGGGAACAGGGTTGGGTTTAGTGTTTGTTGTAATTTATCCTTATTCTCTAGGACCTATGTTTGGCTTGGTTTGGGTTACATAGATTCGGTGAGGTTGTCGTTCTCTCCTACTATTGTTTGGACTATAAGATTTAGGTACCCGTGCCGGCCTTTTAATATTATTCCGTTTATTAGCTGGAGACATTTGTTGGGTTTAGGTTTTGGTCCTAAGTCGGGATCGACTTGTGCCCGAGAGACATAAGGAAGGCATGGATATGCGTGTCATCTTGATCATTGGGTTTATGAAGAAACGGGGCGCCGTCAGATTCGCCGGAGCTGCTGTTGGTTATTGTTGTGTCATCGTCTAGCTTGTTTCGTTAACCTTCGGTGTCTTCCCGGTTTCGATAACCGAGGTATATCGACAAACTATAAACTATGGTTGTTTATTATTGTTTATTCGTGCTCGTACAAAGTTGTAATCGGATCCGGGTTTGGGTTTCGGTCCTTAGTTCGTTTAATCGTTTAACTTTCCGCTGCGTTTTATAGATCGTTTAAACGTATATATTAATATTGATTAATAATTATTGAAACGAAAATAATTAACTAAAACGGGTTAAAATTACTAGACCGTTTTTCGTTCCAAACCACCGTTGAAACCCAACAGTGGTATCAGAGCCGCAGTTACAACGTACGAGTCGATCCCGGTTCGTTTAAAACCAGATCAACATCTTAAACTTTAAATCGTTTAAAGTTTTGATCTGGATTTATTTTCGGGTGATTTTGATTTGGTCAAAGTTTTGTTTATTTTATTTGACCAAGTCAAAACGACCCGAAATTTTATTTATTTTGAATATGTAAATCCAGCCCCGACCTATGTTTGTTTGGTTGTGTTTGGTGTTTGAGTTTGTTTTGGCCATATGGTTGGTTCAAAAGTTGTAAAAAGTTATTATTTATTTTTCGGTTTTCTTTTGGCCATAGAGATGGTTCAAATTTGTAATAGGACAAATTATTGTTAGTTTATATATTTGTAATTAAGAAGACGCGAAGATAACCGAGGACGAGCTCATGGACTTCTTGGAGTTAGTGGGAGTTCGGACAAGATGACGGGATGCATGAAGAAGTCCATCCTTGTGGTTGTTTTGTGTTGTGAACCCCTTGACCCGATCGGTCTCCCTAATTGGCTCTAGCGAGACCGATCACCTTTTGGCCATAAGGATTTACATATTATTATTATTATTTGCTATTGTGATTGCTTGGATTGATTATAATAGGATTATAATATCACCGATCTAATGCCAAATAAATTTGAAAATAAACATTTTATTAACCAATTATGTTTTACAAATTAAAATCGTTTTGATTTCCGAAACTAATAACTTAATAGATTTTCTATTAACTTAAAATTGGTTAGTCATATCGCGACAAACTTAGTTTTTAATAGGTTATTTAAAATTAAGTGTCCTGAGAGATGAAATGGTTCATCAATTCGTCCCGATAATAAATACAGTAAAATTTGACTTTTACTCTATTTGGTAATTTTTAAAATTAATCCCAATCTTAAAACTAATAGTTTATGTCAATCCTACTACAAGTCACACTTGAGGCATACTGCGAAATTTCGAGTGTTTGGAGCTACAGCACCGCACTTGTTTTCTAGTCTATCCCATCAAGGTGAAAGCGCTTCGTTGACACATCCGGCCCTTTCACATGTCACGGTACTAGGACAACTATTACTTTACTCTCCTGTTACGTGCTAAAGCTGTATGGAGACTTAAAGTGGGCAAAGATGAGACTAAACGTATCTATACAGACAATCGTTGTCTCTATAGGCCTCATAACCGAGAGTTGTGCTCTATTCACAATTGGCAATCGTTGTCAGTCTGCCTAACCACTTATTAATGTTGTGTGCTACAGCTGCCTTTAATAACTGGAAGCCGGATTCTCATACTCCTAATTAATTAATGTTATTGGTCATTAATAATAGGACGACAACGTCGAAAATACTACTTAAATTTACTTTTGCTTAATTAATCAGATGTCGTCAAACGAAATTTCACCCTACGCCCTTAAGACTATCCTTGAGAAGGATAAACTGAACGGTACCAACTTCATCGAATGGCACCGCAACTTAAGACTTGTTCTCACCATGGCAAAGCGCCTGTATGTTCTCAATGGACCTGTTCCAACCGAGCCTGAAAACAACACAGCCGCTGCACAAAAAGTTCTTGACAAGCATAAGGATGACTCAACTGAGGTCTCCTATATTATGCTAGCCACCATGACTTCTGAGATTGCTAAAGGCTTGGAAGACTTTGGTGCCTATGAGATGCTTGAGCAACTCAAGGGCATGTTCCATAAACAAGCCCGTCAAGAACGTTTCGACACCATGAAACAACTCATCAGTTGCAAGATGGCAGAAGGGTCTCCCGTCAGTGCGCATGTTCTTAAGATGAAGGGGCACATCGATCAGCTCATGAAACTTGATTATCCCATGCCTGATGAGATGGCATCTGATTTCATTCTCAACTCTCTCCCCAAATCATACGACCAGTTCGTAATGAATTTCAACATGAATGGTTGGGTGAAGATAGTGCCGGAGCTTCATAACATGCTCAAAACGGCTGAGATGAACATTCCTTCTAGGACCAATAAAGTTCTGATGATTCGATCTGCTGGTGTCAAGAAGCCAAAACCAAAGAATCGGGGGTTTAAGGGAAAGGGCAAGAAGAAAGTTACTATTGCTGCCAAGGTTGCCACCAACACTAACAAGGTAGTTGCAAAGCCAAAGTCGCCCCCCTTTGAGGAGCGCAAGTGCTACAAATGCAACCAAATGGGGCACTGGATGAGAAACTGCCCCGAATACCTTTTTGAGATCAAGAAGAAGAGAGCCAATGGTGAAGGCTCTTCTGGAGGTATTTCCATATACGTTATTGAACTTTTCACTGTCTCTAGCAACACACGGGTATTTGATACCGGATGTGGTTACCACATCGTTAATGTCTTGCATGAGCCTAAGAAGTGGAGGAAACTGAATAAAGGCAGCATGGAACTCATCGTTGGAGATGGGAAGAGAGTACCAGTTCTGGCAACTGGAGTATTTCATTTTACTTATCCATCTGGCCTAGTTTTTCCTTTAAATAATTGTTTGTATGCTCCTGGCTTGACCAGAAACATCATTTCAGTTTCGTTGTTATTTGAACAAGGATTTAAGTATGTTCTTAATGGCATGGCTATTTCTGCTTACTTAAATGATATCTTTTATTTTGAGGCTAAACCTCGAAATGGTATTTATGAGATTGATGTTCAACCTGACAATAACGTATATCATCTTTCAAAACATATCAATACTAACATCAATGATACTTTTCTATGGCATTGCCGACTTGGCCACATAAGCAAGGCAAGAGTTAAAAGACTCCAGTCCGAAGGGGTTATTGAATCCACATGACCGGACTCT
Organism: Bidens hawaiensis; assembly: GCF_021521415.1. Classification (NCBI taxonomy): domain Eukaryota; kingdom Viridiplantae; phylum Streptophyta; class Magnoliopsida; order Asterales; family Asteraceae; genus Bidens; species Bidens hawaiensis. The sequence goes on from NW_027496749.1 coordinate 119,052, forward strand.
TTTGACGATTGTGAATCTTGCTTAGCTGGCAAACTCACCAAAGATTCCTTCACTAATAAAAGTGAACGAGCAAGTGATCTGTTAGGACTCATACATACTGATGTATGTGGACCTTTCAGAACCATGACTAGAAACCATGAAAGATACTTCGTTTCTTTTATCGACGATTATAGTCGATACGCTTATGTGTATCTTATGAAACACAAGCACGAAACTTTTGAAAAGTTCAAAGAGTTTCAAAGCAAGGTGGAAAAACAACTTGATAAAACCATTAAGATACTTCGATCAGATCGAGGTGGAGAGTATCTCAGCTCAGAGTTCATCACTCATCTAAAAGAGCATGGAATTGTTTCACAGCTCACTCCACCTGGCACACCCCAACTTAATGGCGTGAACGAGAGGAGAAATCGAACTTTGCTAAACATGGTTCGATCGATGATGTGTAGAACTAACTTGCCTCACTTCTTTTGGGGATACGCCCTTATGACCGTCGCCCGCATTGTCAATCTAGCTCCAACTAAGAAGATAGACAAAACTCCATATGAGATATGGCATAAGGGAAAGAAACCCAAATTGTCTTATCTTAGAGTATGGGGATGTGATGCTTATATCACAAGTGAGTCTGATGACAAACTTGATACCCGCGGCGAAAAAGTTATTTTCGTCGGATACTATTACAAAAGCGGTTATTACTTCTTTCATCCTGATGCAAATACGATTTCTGTCAGGAGGAAAGGCCACTTCCTTGAGAAGAAATTTCTCAATCGAGGAACTGGAGATAACATTGTCGATCTTGAAGAAATTCAAGAACCACAACCAACCGCTGAGAAAGTTGGAGAGTCTGATCAACAAGTTGTTGTTGCTTATACATCAGACGTGAACACAAGCGTTCGCAGAAGTAGTAGGACTCCCGTACCAAATTCTAGATACTTATGTCATCTAGATGGTCCCGAAGTCTTATTAGTAGCCGAGTCTGGGGACGAGCCTACTAACTACAAATCTGCTATCTTGGATCCGGAATCCAAGAAATGGCAAGATGCCATGAACGCAGAGACGCAATCCATGCATGATAACCAAATTTGAAACTTGGTTGAGCTACCCCCGATAGTCGGGCAGTAGGGAGAAAATGGGTTTTCAAGAAGAAAACCGACATGCATGGAAATGTGCAAACCTACAAGGCACGGCTAGTCGCGAAAGATTTCACTCAAACTCAAGGTGTTGACTATGATGAAATTTTTCGCCCGTTGCTATGACCAAGTCAATTAGGATATTGCTTGCCATTGCTGCATACTATGATTATGAGATATGGCAAATGGATGTCAAAACCGCTTTCCTTAATGGACATCTTTCTGAAGATGTCTATATGGTTCAGCCTGAAGGTTTTGTCGAACAAAAATATCCTAATTGGGTTTGCAAATTGAACAAGTCTATTTATGGACTTAAGCAGGCATCTCGAAGCTGGAATCTTCACTTTGACGAGAAAATCAAAGAGTTTGGTTTTGTCAAGAATGAAGATGAACCTTGTGTTTACAGAAAGGCTAGTGGGAGCACTATATCATTCCTCATCTTGTATGTGGATGACATACTGATAATTGGAAACAACATTCCTATGCTTAAGGAAGTTAAGCAATGGTTGGAATCTTGTTTTTCAATGAAAGATCTTGGAGAAGCCGCATATATTCTGGAAATAAAGATCTATAGAGATAGATCTAAGCGAATTCCAGGGCTAAGTCAAAGTACTTACATAGACAAAGTAATGGCACGCTTCTCAATGGAAAACTCCAAGAAAGGAGCTGTTCCAATGACTAAGGGAACCGTGTTGAGCAAATCTCAATCTCCAGCAACGAACATTGAATCTAAACGTATGCAAGCAATTCCATATGCTTCTGCAGTTGGCTCTATCATGTATGCTATGTTGTGTACTAGACCTGACGTCTCGTATGCCTTGAGCATGAGCAGTCGTTTTCAACAGAGTCCTGGCATTGCCCATTGGACTGCTGTGAAGAACATTCTAAGGTACTTAAATAGGACCAAATACATGTTCTTGGTGTTTGGGGGAGTGGAAGAGGAGCTCACTGTAAAGTGTTACACTGATGCTAGCTTCCAGACTGACCGAGATGATTCTCGCTCACAGTCGGGTTTCGTTTTCACTCTCAATGGAGGAGTTATTTATTGGAAGAGCTCCAAGCAGAGTGTAGTGGCGGATTCTACCACCGAATCCGATATATAGCTGCATCAGATGCCGCAAAAGAGGCTGCTTGGATGAAGAAGTTCATCACTGATCTCGATGTGGTTCCGAGTATTCACAAACCAATCGAGATATTCTGTGATAACACAGGTACTATTGCTCAAGCCAAAGAGCCAAGGTCTCATCACAGAACCAAGAATATTCTAAGGAAGTTCCATCTTATTTGGGAAATATTGGAACGAGGTGACATCGTGATAAGCAAAGTAGACACAGATCAAAATCTAGCTGACCCGTTCACTAAGCCGATGACTCAGGACAAGCATGATCAGCATAGAGATGCTATCGGGCTTAGATTTGCTAGTGAGTTATTTTGATTTAGTATTTGGATGTATGGAAGTTTAATCAGTTGTACTTCTCTGTTCACCTTTGATTTAATGGTTAAATGCAAACGTTGAATAATACAACTGTGTTCATTTTAATACGTTTAATCCGTGAATATTGTATTCTAAGTTATCCATAGTCGGTCAGACTCGTGGGAGCGATTCTGAATTAAGACTATTCTGACTTTGGACTCAAGCAGTTGACTTCCAAACTCACAGACCTCATTATGAATGACGTTGGATGTTACTCGCATCAAATCATCTTCATGGATCTTGATCATAAGATGTTTTGATAATAGTATGCTCATTTAGTATCCTTAGACCTGAGATACATATTAGAACTTTCGTTTACCGAGGAGTATTCTTTGATCATGTCAACCGTTGTTGCGTAACTGCCAGCCATAAAGGCATTGGTTGGGAATGTTCTGGAGTTCAGTGGGAGTTGTATGTAGTCAAGATGGGATTCTGTACTCTTACATTAAAATGTAACAGTTAGGTATATTGGCGCCCTCGTTGATTCAAACTGGTAAAGTGTGAGGCCTCACCCAAACTTACTGTGTGTTTGATTGGACCACTTTGACTCTATATCGAGAACTACAATAATTGAACACTGTATGAGATTGATTGATCCATGTCTCATTGTTCAATTGATGTCTTATACAGAAAGGATAGATGACAACGATTACTATAAATTCATTATCTTGCAATAAGGTATTCTAAGATACTTTGGTTATGGATTTAAAAATGTCATATTTGGTTGGGGACAGCTATGTGTAGCTAGAACGCCTCTGGCTGTTAGCGTTGTGATACTTGACCCAAATCCGTCCAAGTGGGAGACTGTTGGATTTAATGGTCGGTTCGGGTCAAGTCAACGCGACCGACCCGATGTGACCCGGTATGAGTTACACCGGGGGTAACGAAACACATAAACCCATTTAAACGTTATTTGGGCCCGACACATTCAATTAATTACAGTGGATAATAGTTTAGGCTTTGAGTTTGTAATTGGGCTTTAAGCCCAATGGATTAAAGATGATAAACGCTAATATATTTTCCATATATAGTATACTATATATATGCATAATATACCTTAACATCTTTGATCAACATAACAAACCCTAGCCTCCATATTCACATTCCGGCGCCGTTTTCCGGCCACTGGAAAACCGCCGCTAGCCACCAACCATCACCCACTGCCCATTAGTCACCGGAAACACCACCACCAAACTATACAAGCTTCCGGCGCCGTCAAGAGCCTCGCCGCAAGCCCTAATTGTTTTTCCGGTGACACTAGGTGATTCCGGTATACCCGTTTTTCCGGCGAACTAAATTCCGGCAAATAGAGGTAACTGTTGGGTACTGTTGTTGTTGTCTACCTTCTCTCCGTCTTCCGCCGTCGCCGTCTGCTGCCCAGCCGCCATCTCCGCCGCCGTCAGATTCGCCATAGCTGCTGTTGGTTATTGTTGTGTCATCGTCTAGCTTGTTTCGTTAACCTTCGGTGTCTTCCCGGTTTCGATAACCGAGGTATATCGACAAACTATAAACTATGGTTGTTTATTATTGTTTATTCGTGCTCGTACAAAGTTGTAATCGGATCCGGGTTTTGGGTTTCGGTTTTTGGTTTGTTTAATCGTTTAACTTTCCGCTGCGTTTTATAGTTCGTTTAAACGTATATATTAATATTGATTAATATTTATTGAAACGAAAATAATTAACTAAAACGGGTTAAAATTACTTGACCGTTTTTCGTTCCAAACCACCGTTGAAACCCAACGCTCTCAACCACTATACATGATAGTGTAATCTCTCAACAAAGATAAACTTTATATTAAGATAGAGTTTCTGAACTTAATATAATAATAATACTATATTAAGATAGTGTGTATTGCTCTTAAATCATCAATAAAATGATGAATCCTCACTTCTCCAATCATTAGAACAACTTTTAGTGATGACCTCTTAAATATACAAGCAAGATGTAGGTTCATACTTCATAGCTTGAAAGGTTATCCTTTTTGCTCTTAACTATAATATTTTCTTATTTTTATTCTGAAGCTTGAATTCTTCTTTAATTGTGGAAGAGGAAGAGATTATGAATGAACAGAGCAAATATGTGAAGACTAAGTGTGAACAGATCTTTCTATTTATAGCTAAGCATGTGAGACGTCAAAAAGCTGGTTGATGCCTCGATGGTCGATGTCCATGGTAAATCCCCGTCTTGGATGTAGAATCACCATTAAGCACTTAATCATAGTTATGATGACTAATAAGGATGATCAATTAAGTGTTAAGAGACATGTGTGTGGCATATAACATTAATGAAAACTAATACTTTTTCATGTCACAATTTTAATTAGGGATGAGCTCCAATGGTATCGGTACTTATCCAAAAATTTGAAATATTTGGTACCTGTATCTGTACGGCACCGGTGTTTCATGCTAAGTTCAGGAAATACCGGTATCATACCGAACTGTACCGGTACCAAAAACTCAAAACTAGCTTGATACCGATTCGACACCAACTGTACCAAATCGATACCAAGTTCGGTACCGATATAAATCGGTACCAGTACCGAATTTGCTGATCCCTTAACGGTGAATATCAAGTATCAGATCATATCAAATTGCTCTAGTCAGTTAATATCTATAAGACTTTTAAGTTTAAGCATATCCACAAATAATTGGTGAACATATATTATATCTTCTATCATGAATTCATGATTATCATCTTTCAACTCAACTTACATGTACAATTTTTACCAAAACATTATACTAACAAGTTATGATTCATCAACAATGTAAAACACCTGTTAATAAATAATTGTTTAGAAATCAAGTAGGCCTATACAAGCCATGAAATCAGTATTTAAGTTCTTATAGTTATAGTAACATCACCCCATCAACATTGTGAACACTATCATTATATAGTCATTTTTATACCAAACCATAACATGCAACTATAATCGTGCTTTAATATAGAGGTTTCATACTCATTGCCATGGGGTTTCCAACCTTAATAATTCCAATCGTCCCAAAATCACATGTTGAAACCTGATGAAATCATGAATTATAATCTTCTTAATTCAAGAACAATGGAGAGGAATTATACTTAACCAAAAACTTGAAAATCGCAAGAGGCGTGATAAGAACAAGCGTTAATCCTCCGTATTACAACCATTCACTGCTGAAATGGACCCCTCCATCCTCAAATTTCGCCATCGATCATCAAAGGGCAGGAGATTTCGTCCACATGTTATTTTTCCCAATCTGTGATTTAGGCAATTAAGCCCAATTTTGCCCCATTTTATCCAAGGTTTCCTCGTTATACAAATTTAATCCCCATACTGATGACAATGCATGTTTCAAAACCATGACAACTTTAGTCTCTTAGATTTTAAGCTCATTAGATTCAAAAATCATTTTACTTTTTTCCGTAAACATTAAAATTCTCTTACATAAAAGAACTATCGTTTTATTTCTCTATAAATAAACTCACTTTGCCGTACATACTTAAATGAAAATATACATTATTATTTATCAGGATGTTACTATATATATTCTTTTCACCAAAAAGTTGGTTTTCGTTTTCCTAACTTTTAATGCACCAACCATGATTTTATAAAAGAAGACTTCATTTTGTTTTTAAACGAGATTGCAGCTCAAATCATATTGTAAAACAATGTCACCGAAAGGAGCCATTTTTTATTTTGATTATTATCCCCCTTCGAATTCTCGGTAGGTAAATAACCCAAAACTTGAAGTTAGTACCCCGCTTTCTTTTCTCTCTCTATTTTTTTATAATTTCACGGTTAAGGAAAGCTCATATCATTTTAAGATTTACGCAGATGTCATGTACAAGAAAAGCACTAGTCAATTTTTATGATTTTATTATGTATCTTTCACATTAAATAAAAAAAATCTCTATTTTCTATATTTACCTTTCACGCGGAGAATCCAATTTCAGTTGACCATAACGAAAGTTGCGTTAATTTCATACATCCAAAATGAGTATGATTTCAAAAAATGTATATGTGATTACATGCATGTAATCTTAAATGTTTACTAAGTTAATGTTTGTCAACGACATATTAAAGTTTTTCCAGTCAACTTATATTTAACCTATTCATATTTAAGCAAATAGTCAAAACTTTTTAATGCTTCTTTTTTACATTTATTTGTAAATGAGAAATAAATTTCACTACAAAACATTTTGCAACCATTTGCAGTCACTTGTCGTCGGGAAAGGTACATGTATACCGACATGTATGTCCCGACGACATGTGATCTAGTTAGAACTTAGACGCTCGGGTCAAAATAGTATTCTTGTATTGAAATTGACCGGACCTTAAATTAGTGGGCCTAAACTTGGGCCTCTAACCAGATCAACAAGTCTTGTACAATGCACCCCTATTTACAATTACTAAAATTACTATAACCACAACCCCACCAGTAATAAATAATTTCTGCCAATCATATTCATTATATTCAGGAGTGGGTAGTTACCAATTCATTTACTATTCAACCCCTCAAAACCCTAATTTACCCTTTCATATATCCCATCAACTCTCTCATTCTCATACACACTCCAAAATGGAACTCTTTGACATTGTGCTAGCCACCATAACATGTTTCCTATGTTGTTGGTGGTGGTCCAAACCTTCTTCCACCACCACAAACCTCCCACCCGGGCCACCCGGCTGGCCGATTGTCGGCAACTTGGTTCAAGTTATTATGCAAAACCGTCCTTTCATGTACGTGGTGCGTGACTTAAGAGCCAAGTATGGTCCGATCTTTACCATGAAGATGGGACAACGTACCTTGGTTATTGTTACAAGCTCTGATCTCATTCATGAAGCTTTAGTTCAAAAGGGTGCGGTTTTTGCTAGCCGGCCACCCGACTCGCCTATACGACTGCTGTTTAGTGTTGGGAAATGTGCTATCAACTCGGCGCAGTATGGTCCGCTTTGGCGGACCCTACGACGAAACTTTATGACTGAGTTGATAAACCCTACCCGGATCCGACAGTGTAGTTGGATCCGGAAATGGGCGTTTGAGGAGCATTTGAAGATGTTGGAGTTGGAGAATTCGCAAAAGGGGTTTGTGGAGGTGATGAGTAATTGTAGGCTTACAATTTGTAGTATTTTGATATGTTTGTGTTTTGGTGCGAGGATTTCCAAGGAAAAGATTAAGAATATTGAGAGTATACTTAAAGATGTGATGATGATTACCATGCCGAAGCTTCCGGACTTCATGCCGGTGCTTCTCCCACTCTTTCGTCGTCAGCTGGCGGCGGCGAAGGAGCTGAGAAGGAAGCAGATGGAGTGCTTGGTCCCGTTGGTGCGAGCAAGAAGGGCTTTTCTTGAAAGCCGGGAGGATAATTTGAAAAACCCTAGTGTTAACCAGCTCCAACCGGATGGTTTGGAGATGGTGAGTCCGGTTGGAGTTGCTTACATAGACTCGCTTTATGAACTTGAACCGGCTGGGAGGGGAAAGTTAGGGGAGGAATAGTTGGTGACGCTGGTGTCAGAGGTGATTAATGCTGATACTGACACTAGCGCCACCACGGTGGAGTGGGCCCTGCTCCACCTGGTGATGAATCAAGATTCAAGAAAAGCTTTATAAAGAAATAGTGGAAAAAGTTGGTGTGAATGGAATGATTCAAGAAAGTGATGTTGAGGGCATGGTTTATTTATCGGCAGTGGTTAAAGAAACCTTCCGGAGGCACCCACCGAGCCACTTCGTGCTGTCCCACGCGGCAACACAGCATACAGAGCTCGGTGGGTACGTCATTCCACCGGACGTGAACGTGGAGTTTTACACCGCTTGGTTGACCGAGGATCCAGAGGCGTGGGAAGCGCCTGAGGAGTTTCGACCCGAGAGGTTTTTGGACGGCGGAGAAGGGGTGGATGTGGACGTGACTGGGATGCGAGGGGTCAAGATGCTGCTGTTTGGTGCCGGCCGGAGGATTTGTCCGGCGTGGAGTTTGGGTACGTTGCATGTTCACATGTTGTTGGCTCGAATGGTTCATGCATTCAAATGGGTTCCGGTTGCGGGTAACCCACCCGACCCGACTGAGACTTTTGCTTTTACGGTAGTGATGAAGAATCCACTCAAAGCAACCATTTTGCCCCGGGACAAAACCTAAATCCACTATAATAGGTGTCGAATATTATTGTTAAGTTCTTTGTGTTTTCTCATTTTATTATGAATTATATTTGGTATTTTTTTTATGGTTTTATTTTGAACTCCATTGCTAACCAAACATATATGTATTTGGACCGGACGGCTGACTGAAATATGGTATTTTTATTTTCTCATTAAAATCTCATTTACTGCTCCATTTTATTATTTGAAGTTTCATATTTCAACAAAGTTACAACAAAGTATAATCTTTTGCATATTGTTGTAGAATAACTACACATGTACGTATTTTTAACTTTTAATTTTTGAAATTTTGAAATTATTTATAATGTTAACCAGCTTTTAAAACTAGCCCGACCAGAGACTTTGTAAGACGTTTGGTTTAAAAGATGATCCGTTAGAAAAAGATTATGAATTGGGAAACAGGTTTCAAATATATGTATCAATACTTCAAGTTGTTCAAAATTCAAGGGTGACAAATATTCAAAATAAAAATTGTTTATAAAAAATTACCTTTAAGCGTTTTTTTTAAAATTTTTTATCTAAAAAATTAAAATTAAATATTAGCTGTTAATATGTGTGGGCAACAAATAGCTTTCCTTAATTACATTATATATTTTAACTTTCTATTGCAAGTTTTAACAAAACATTTATTTATCACGGTTATAATTTAATAATCATAAATGCATCTCTTTTCTAATAAGTTATTTGGAACAGTTGGTTTGGAGAAAAATGGTAATATATATTAAATACGATCGTAGCTAAGCTATGACTTTAAAAAATCTGCTCAAAGAAATAAAAAGTTCACGATTTGTAAATAATCCACATGCAAGTATGAAGTATTCAACCTTCGAATTGAACATAAATAGTTGGCTTGTCCTTATAGTTAATTTTATCATTAAAGAGATATTAGACATAGTTAATGTTATGATGCCCGTCAATATGTTGATCTTGCCATCTTGGCAAACAATTAAATTATTGCCTCCGAACTTGTTTGACTTTAGGTAATTGGGTAGGGTATACATTTACGTTCTTTAATTCTACGTAGACACTATATGTCTTATTTTACCCCTCACTTCATCTCACTCTAAGGAAATGATTTAATCTTCCTTAACCCGGCCTCAGTTTTATTTAAAAATAATTTTTAAATTATTGTTTGTGTATATAGGATTGCAAAGCACGTAAAAACTTTAACCCATCTTGCATTTAACACCTTATAACCCATAAAGAGAGTGATATTCCACTCGTTAACCCTTGTCAAATCATGACGCCTTGGGTATTAAGATATACAACGAGACCTTATGTATTGCTACGCTACAAATACGTTCACTTGTTTTAAACGGCTAGAAAACAAATGAACCAATTTGTTATATAGATTACCTTAAAAATGTAAATTTTTACGAGGTAATATCAAACTTCAAAGTTTAAGGACATAAACTTAAAGTCATATTCGTCTTAGTTAGTAATGTAAATTGGGAAAATCTTATAGAACATTTTGACGAAAGGAATTACTAACTAGATTTTTTAGAAGCTGACTAGCTGGATCGATTTCGAGATGACATTTAGCGTGATTAGTACAACGTGAACAAATGTGACGAGCCGCTTACCAACGGTTCCTATAAGCTAGAAGTTAAATACTAATCAAGTGAAGCAAGAACATGAACCAAAGATTAGTTGAACTCTCTATGACTCCTTTTATTAATAATAAAAAGAGAACGAATACAGAAAAATAAAAACAATTAACCTACTAAGCCTTCGCCTAGAACCTTAGGTAATATGGAAAACTAGAATTAGGAAACATAAACAAACTCTAATTCTAAAATAAATAAATTTAGCTTCCAAGCTAAACATAATTTTTACCTTTAGCCTTTTAATTATGATCTTCTCCAAATCTTCCATTCAAGATCAACCATACCACTCTTTTTAATGTTCCAATTTGATATTTCTTCTTAACATCAGCTTTCACTATTCCACCAAAATATTTCACTACCACGTAATACTCGCACTCTTTAAACTTAATTCTTGGACCATAGTCATCTTTTCGATTCCTTCTAGAAAATTTTGTATCTTACACCTTACTTTGTCACACCCCCATCTTAGGCCTGAACGTGTGACTCGCAGTTGTTACCGTTTTTGTAATTAAATTAGAGTTACGGATTAATTGCAAAAATATTAGCGTGGATTAAAATATAATATTTACATTAACAAAACACGGGATTTAAAAGTTCCCAGTTAGTGTTTACAAAAGATTACTTGTTTTATACAAACCATCATATAAGTTTAATATTTAACAAAAATGATCTGAGCCATCAGATCGCCTATTCCAACTTTGATGCTTCAAGCGGCTAACCTTCATTACCTGTAAAACAGTTTGAAAATACGTCAGCAGCACATGCTAGTGAATAAGCTGACGCATAAAACATTTTATTTACCTAATTACCTCTTGATACATAACTTAGGTCTCGGCCCATCGTGGCTTAGGAATAATCAAGTTAAAACATAAAACACAATTACAAACTTAAGCTCTACTCGAAACCGCTCAGCAAACACCGCAGCGTTCGAGATTACTTAGCTACCATCAGTATATACATGATTACCCTCTCTCAGACGTAACTTAGGTCCGTCCCATCGTGGTGAAGGCTTATAACCAGGTGTGGCGCGGTGTGCCCACCGTCTAACCACATATGTATGGATCCAAACAAATCTACACGACAGCATAAGGGCCAACGATTACTTTTGTTTATAATGTTTTAGAGATACGTAATCTCATGTAATCAATTTGTTTGACTCGATTAAACAAGTTATAAAAGTTGGGTGTATTCACCTTTTAAAGGATTAGCTTCACTTCACTGATCGGACTTTCTTTAGCTATCTCGGACCTATAATACTAGTATAACCTTTTGTTAATACTAGATCTTTAATCTAGCTTCAGTGGCGGAGCCACATTAAAGCCACCGGGTTCGGCCGAACCCGGTCCATTTTCGGTTTTATATATAAATTATAGGTACAATTAACGAGCGAACTCATTCTTTTTCGGCGAATGAACTCAGTGTCACGAAATCTCCAGAAACATTTCACATGTTCGCCGGTGAAAAAAAACAAAAAACTTGAATTTCAAAGAGAGAGAACGATGTCATTTACTTCAGCTATTATATCGTCATTTTTGTGACATATTAATTACATGCCATTTAATTTTAGTGCACCCATAGAGAAGAATGGTTTGAGGAGTCTTCTCAGTTTCTCTGTGCTCACAAAAATAGGTCCATAAAAGTATTGTTTTTATATTATAATAATATATGTAGCCATATTTTGTTTAATGGCCATCATCATTCATCCATATTTATTTATATTTTTATGAACGACTGAAACATTTTTTAAAAAATCCTATACCTAGCAAGAAGTTTGAAACGAAGGAACGAACAACACCAAACTTCATTTTTTTTAAATGTAAACTTACACAAACTTGACCAATCAAGTTTCTCTTGTCGGCTCTTTTTTAAATCCATGAAAATGTACCCCTTTTAATCTCCTTTATCATCATTTTAAAAATGTATTTTAACTAATAATACAGGTAGCGGTAATATGAATGATGCTTGCATTTGCTATATTGAAAATGAGTTGTTTCTAATAGTCGCGACCGGAGATGTTATAATTCGATTTCAATACATTAAAATGCGTATGAAACAATTATAATGCGTAAGCCTTTTTTATTTAATTTAACTTTATATTTTATATTAATGTTGATGATATATTTTTGTTATGGTTGTGATATTGTGTTTTATTTATTTGGCTGAATGATGGACCCGGCCCATCCGAGCCCGAAAACTTAGTAGCCGGAAAAAAAATCGAACACCAAAAAATACCGAACCCATAGGAAAAATTTCCTGACTTCGCTACTGTCTAACTTAAGACCTTTAGTTTCTTTTGTATAATCTTTACCTTGATTATATTTTCTTTATGAACCTTTAGTTTTACTTGTTTACGTTTCTTAAATACTACGTTTCTTTTTCTAGAAGAAACGTATACTTTATTTCTTTACTTATTATCTAAGAAACTTAGATAATAATAATAATAATAATAATAATAATAATAATAATAATAATAATAATAAAGATTTACTTATACATTCTTATTTCTTATTTCATATTTTTCTTTGTTAAATTTTCTTTATTTATTTTTCGAGGTATCGAGTATACCCTCGACTAAGGTCTAAGCCTTTTAATATTTTATAATATTTTATTTGGGCATTATCCCTACCTTGGTTAGCTTATTATTCCGTAGATACTCGAGCAACACTTCGACGCCTTTACGTTTTCTTGAATACTCTTGTTCAACACCTTCTTGCACGTAAATCGAGGCACGTCGGTCTTTAAAACTCGTCGGCACGCACTTCGAGGGGGGGGTCGGCTTGTCATGGCACGTTCTTCAAGGTAACATTGTTGGTGTGTGGCACGAACTTCGAGAAACATCAGTTTTGGGCATGAATTACTAGGTAGGGTCGGGGCCCGCTTTACGAGGTAGTGAGATGTTAATTTCCAGAGAGAGAAAGGAATATAACTTGAGTGTGTGAATGAATGAAGGGCTGGTTGCCCTTATTTATAGGCTGAGTTCGGGTCTCCATCACGATACGTGATGGTCCAAGAGAAGGTCGTCGCATATCGCGACTAGGCCTGATGAATCACCATGTAGCCTTGCCACGTGTGTCACGTGGCTGACGCAATGCCACGTGGCGGGACACTTGCATGTTATCAGACCACGTCATCGCGATACGCGATGACATTGAGTCTTGATCAGGGATCGCGTATCGCAATCAGACGGAAAAACAGAATTTTCTATTTTGGTCCTTGAACTTTTAAACTTGGCATTTTTGATTCGAAAATTTCATGTTGTTATATACTTCATGGTTGTTTTCCTTGCCTTCAAATTTTCAATCAGCCAACGTACATAGTCCATCTAAACTCGTCCCAATAGTTTAGTTAACGTCCACCCTATTAAAATCAGCGAACTTCTACAAGTTCTTTATCACGTTTGCAAATTTAAAGCAAAGTGATCCGCCATATCTCCTTTTACTTTGGATGGAGCGTTTACTACACATTATTCTCCATGGACTCAAAGTTGTGAACAAAATGAATTGTACCTTTCAGCTCCACGTAAATTTCTTAAAAGTTAAAACATGTCCACTTTTGTGGGCTTGGAATAGCCACCATCCCATTATCTTCTTCCCTTTAATAATTATAACTTTAATCCCATCATTTTCTTGTAGCAACCCATGTGTACGTTACATGTTATTTGTTCATCCACCATATATATCAAGCTGATTTAAACATTGGATTGGATTTATCACGTTAACTTCTATATTATCGATAGGGACATCCACATTATATTCTATCCTCATTCCAAATTATCTCCATATTCATAATAACAGTAGATGATTCCAAACTTGTCTACAAATGATCGGACGTACTCAGACACTTTCTAGAGTCTTCATTGAGTATTACATCAACAATCCATTCACCTAATGCAACCGTCCAAATAAACATTACAAATATATTGTTCACTTTGCCCCTAATAGATTGCTTAGACAGTAACTCATGGTAGAGGAGGTTGCAATCCTCTAGTAAAGAAGGTAATATTCTCCCTCTCAACCGATAAGGGACTTACCCCCCCTCCCCACTTTTCTCTTAGGCAACCCATCGTCCTTGTTGGGTACATCATCATGGCCCCTAGCTCTGATACCATTTGTAACAACCCAAATAAACCGTACCAATATATTGTCTGCTTTGTCCCGATAGATTTCTCAGCCATGAACCAACGACCTTGTTTCAACCCAACAAATGCTGTTCAGACAAGCGATCTTGGTATAGGAGGTTTCTATCACTTATAAGGAAAGTTTCGTTCTTCCTCTCAATGATGTGGACAACACCTAACGAGTTTGTCTTGGATTCGGTGGTTGTGACATTTGTCATTTTCAAAACACGAAAACCCGACTTGTTTTAAACTTTGTTATACTTCGGATTCTTTAAAAGAATGTCCTTTATGTTATAATCACGTCCCATACTTTTCGTGTTGTTTTAATATCTTTAACGGTGTTTAATTCGTTTATTTTATGTTCGAAACCAACCCAAACCAATGTACATGGACCATTTTTGCTAAAAACCAAACTTTTCCCCAACCTCTAAATCATATTTTATTTTAATTAATTATATTATTTAGTTAATTATTTTATTTAATTAAATTCAAAACCAACCAATAAACATTTTTGCACTACAATTCTATTGGTTAAGCCTTGTCATCGTCCAAAACCCACCCTTAGTCTTTTCCTCTATAAAAGCAAACTATCATCTTCTTTTCTTGGATGCTCATCCTTCCCTTTCTCTCTAATTTTTTTAATTTGATAAGCATTCTAAGTGTTCTTGCTTAAGTGGACTTTAAAAGTCAAACAGAAAATTGTTTGCTTTTCAATCCGATTTGAGTAATATATTCAGAATTTTTTAGTTTGTACTAGTCTTATATATATGTTTCATTGTTACCCTTATTCAACCTTGGTTGATTTAGGTGTTTATGTCATCCTAAAGCAAGCCTTTGCATATCAAGGCTATTTTGGTCAAATTAGGGGGTTATTTTACTCGTTTAAAGTTTCTGATTTTTATTTGATATTTTTGTTGATTTTTAGACCATGAAAATTTGTGTAATAAGATGGTAAACATGTAATAACATCACACAATGAGTGTCATAATTGTTTTTCATCAAAAACCATTTCAAATCATCAAGAACATAGGTTCTAATGGTATTTCAATTCTCAACAGAAGTTGGTCATCAAAGATTGGACCATAACTGTGTCATAACGAACTGTAATGGTGCAAGGCCAAAGCCTATGATGAACGTCAGTGAGTTTTGGTTTAAATGGTTATTTAAATTCATTTTAATTCATTCGTACGGATTCATAATCACCGTTTTAGTTTTAGTACGCAGATTTGTGCCAATTGAGAAAACCAGTTGTTTCAACCTATTTCAAGTCATAATTTGGGAAAAGTTTCTAAATAAAAGATGTTCATAACACCTTAATTACGTAGAATGGATATTTTAAAATTTGTAGAAATTTATTTATAATTTTAAATATTATTCAAATCAAGAACAGATTCTGTCCAAATCTGATTAAAATCCTTTTGGTTGTTTTCACACCTTAGATGCGATATAATTTTTGCTTGATGATTCTTGGCTAATGTTTTATAGTTATTTTTCATGTTAAAGGAAGATGGGTACTAGACTTGGTCTCAAACCAAGCCTCAGATTAAATAAACCAAACAACCAGTCTAAAACCAAATCACTCGCTTAAAAACACAATTTGGTTACAAGCGATCGATTCTTTTATTTTCTTTCATGTTTCGATTTTATTTAGTTTGTTGTTAGTTCTCATGTTTTGGATATGTGGCAACCAACCTCGTTCTCATACCGACCCATGGACCGAACCAAAACCGAGCTTTCGCTTACAATGGTTGTTGCGATATTATATTTACACATGAATTATGATGTTTCCTCATTATATACACATATAAAAAAACTAGTGTATTGCTCACCAACATTCGTGTTAATCAAATCTATTTTTATGCTACATGTTTACTTTTAGGTTGCTAATGAAGATCGAAGACTCATCACTTAGATGTACATTTAGGATATTTTAATGAATTAAATATTGTTGTAATTGTTTGTATTTAATCTTTAAACAAGTTGTACTTGAGTTATTGAATGAAATACATGAGTTGAGTAAATATTATCACTTTAATTGTGTCATTGTATTCTTAAGCAATCCATCATGCCTAGGCTTGTTCCGCCGCCTTTGGCCGGGTGTGGCAGTGATGGCTGTGAAAGCGTATTATTCTCATACCCCATCCATATTAGCCTTCACATCCCACGATTCTTCTTCTCTTACCAATGATGCATTTAGGGATGATAATGAAATCCAACCCCGATGAGATAAACCGAAACCATCCCACTAGGGTATGGGTCGGGTTTAGGATTACTTTTGAAATTATTCACAAGTTTGGGACGGGATGAGTTTTGTCATATGTCGAGTTACCCGACCCGATTGCACGAGAATTAACCCCAATTAACAAGACGAAGATCATGATTTTTGCAAAAATAAACAACCGAACTAAGTTTATTAATCAGAAAATCGCATGCTCAAAACAAATACAAAACAACCTCATTAATTAATATATAACGTAACCAAATCTGAACATACTAGGACTCAAATAACTTAACTTGCAAAACAAATAACCATACTAGATAACTCTTAAGCTTTTTAACGTACTAGATTATTCCAAATATTTCTTAAAATTAAACTTTCCACTTTGGCCCTCCAACTTTTTTTAAGCACATTGTAGGATTAACTTTCAATATTTTCCCATAATCCTAAAATGAACTCGTTCATTATTCAATACAAAGCCAGAACGAGATCATCTCAAATAAGTTTTGCTTCTTCAATCGTGTCATCTTCCTAGTCATATTTTTTGCCTTCTTCTTGTCATTCCACTTGTTTTTTAAGATGATTTATTGCTTCGTTTTCTTGATCTTGCGGTTTCTTTTCGATCTTGCTTTCTTTTCCTTATTTCTTTTCTTTCTTATTTTTGCACTAACTCGAAAATGAGTTTATTTCTCTTCCTTGAATTCTTGGGAATTCTTTCTTTCTATAACCTAAACCAGATATCCTGCTCGTTCTCTTGATAATAAGAACCAAAACGATTTCTGCTTTCTTACTCTTGCTTCTAATCAAAAGATTAGATTACTTTATACTTTATATTTTCAAGATATGGCTCTTGACTAGCTATCGTCTTTATTCAACATTTGGCCATTGACTACCTTCTTTCTTTTTTCCCCCTTTCTACCTTCTTATATCAGAAAACGAGTTCTTGATTATCTTCTACCTTCTTTCAAGAAACAATTTTTCTATTACCTTTTACCTTCACTCTAAGCAACCTTCTTACCTGCTTTCTTCATGTACATTTTTTAATTTATTAAAAACTGATCTTGATAACCCACTCAGTGTAATCTTATTTTCGATCAAGTGAGAATAACATCACCCGAAAAACATCCCTAGCTTCTTTATGAATCAGTAAAATTTTGATATTATTCATTCGATGCATATATGTACTTAGTTTTATTTGATGAGTATTATTGTTTCACGAAATCTTTAGTGAATGTCTTTCAAATAACAGGATTTTATTAGGTCATTTACTGTGTGTTCTTGACTAATTTGTGATGGATTTATAATAAAAACATATAAATAATATTATTAATCAAATAAATATAATTGTGTTGCTAATCTAAATAGGTGTAAGGTGATAGATTATTTGATAGGTCTTTGTTGGTTAAATTGCTAGATTTAATTCTTCGTAAGGAGTCCACCTAGGTTTGATTTGTCAACTTTGTCTATTGAGTCGAATTAATTTATTAAACTACCTTTGATTTTGCATGTTGTAACGTAGGATGCCGTTTAAAGGTACTCTTTGATAACTAATTAGATAAATATAAGGAAGTCTAATACTAAACTCTTATTCTTAAGAACTCAATAGAAATCCACCGATGAGAAGGGTTAGGGGTCATGTTCGGGTGTTCAATAAGTGACTATTTTATTATCCCGGTTTCATAAAAAGTATTTTTTCTGATTAATTGAAAACTGATGTAAGATCTCATATTTTTCGTATTTTTATTCGTTTATGTTTAACCCGATTCAGGATTTTATTCGGATATTTCCTTATCATTAAAAACGCATTTAGTTTGTAATTATTGGAGGTAAATTCATTTTATATTAATATGTCCTCTAAACATGCCAAACAACTTTTAAAATAGTTTAAAACGGCTAAAAATCGCGTTTATGGAAGTATATGAACTAATTTTGCCAAATATGTTATATTTTCGATAAATTAAAGAAACTTAAGCTCCAAGATATGTCAACATTGTTTTAAAATATCTTAATTCGTTTTCTTTTTGTCAAAGCCGAAATTTGTTTGTTATGATACCCTACTTTCTCATTAATAGCTTACATTGTTTCCTAATCGAGTTGATTACTTCATAAATGCATTATAACCCTTAGTACTTAATCAAAAAATATTCTTAAACCCTAAAAATTATTGTATTTTAGCCATCATAACTGTAACTCAAGAAATTCCCTTCCTCCATTGCTGGTATCTTCAAAAGTGTTCAAGTTCTTCAAGCCATCGTTGACTTTCAAGCTTCAAGGCTCTTTGACCTCGTTTATCTCATTGTTCGTGAATCCTCCCGGGTAAGTTTTCTTATGATAAAACGTGTATTTTCATCCACTTAACAAAAGCCCTCAATCAATTTTGGGACTGAGAGAGTCTCGGTGGTCAATTTGATCCCGGCCCATTTTAGAGTAGAATAGTCAAATTATTTGACTACTCAATTTCTCTATCTTCTGGTTAAAACTAGCTTTCAGATCAAAAGACTTTTATGGTTTCTAGAAATTTTGAGTGTATTGGTCTGAACCCGACTTCTGACTCGAAGTTCGGATTCTGAACAGTACCAGCTCGCTTAAATCGTTAAAATCTCATAACTAGAGTTTTATACCTTCGTTTGATATGATTCCAACAGCTATGTTCTCGCTTTTAATTATAGTTTATTGCCTCAAAGTTTGGTGTCAGTTCGGGTTGAATCAGTCAACTCACTTAAGGCCCGAGACTCGTTTAATATCTATATCTTATCGTTTAGCTCGCCTAATTAAATAAGGTGAGTAATCACTCCCCTATTTTATAGATTTTAAACCTTTTTGGGACCTTATGCGTACTTTATAATACTTTTATGTATTTTAATATATCACTTGCAAATCTCAAATATTGTGTTGTTGATCAATTGAATGTTTATATGTTAGATGCTTACTTGCTTATTTGTTTATTTATCGCATTCGGAGAGGTCCATCATAATAACAGTAAAGCATGATCATACATCGTCTTAGTAGCCAAAGCCCGATTTGCTAGAAAATGGTTAACCGACAATCTTATGTGTATTTGTTTTGTCATAGTAGCCAAAGCCCGATTCGCTAGACAATGATCAAACGATACTAATTATTTGCTTATTATTTAATTTTTGATACTCATAATATTGATTTGCATATTTCTTATATAATATATTTATTATCAAAAATCTGGAGATTACTTACTCGGCATGTGTTGTTGGCAAACCTATTTTTACGCATATTGTAGGATGTTTATCATGGATGTTTGAAGTTATTGAACCTAGTTTATTTGGCTGTCAGGTTATTATAATAAACAAGAGTATTTGATTTATTTTTAATTTCTTTTGAATATTGTGTAATTGATTTTAAATTAATAAAATAATTAGATACTGTCATTAATATTGTATGTTAGTGCCTTGTGAGTTGTGAACCAACAATTCGCGCCCCGACATTCATCTGAAGGTTGGGTGTGACAACTGAAACATAGGGAATTCCATAGGGAATTCTAGTCTAAGTGGTTTTTCATCATCATTTGATTAAATCAATTAAGTTGTCTTTTGCATATTTCACTTGTTTTCTTAATCAGTTTAAGTTTAGTTTTCAGTAAAACCCCCCTTTAAAATTTATAATAATTTAATAGTCATGTCAGTCAAATGAGTCTAATTAGCTAGTTACAAAATTTAAAGAGTCTCGTGGGTTCGATATCCGGACTTACTTAGCTTTAGTAGAGTCGTTAGGTTCACATGCCGATTAGTAGTTTAGTTGAGTTTTAGAGTGTCTAGAGTATAACTAAGTGTCTAGTTTAGGTTAAATTAATTAATAAATATTAGACTACATTTAGCACATCAAGTTTTTGAAATCAATTAAAAAAAATGACAAATAACCACCTAGGCTAGAATCCCCAATGTCTCAGTTATCAATTAATCAGAAAACACTTTATTATGGAACATGGATCATAAAATCGTCACTTAATGAACACCCGAACAGGACCCTAACCCTTTTCAAGAAGACACCTATGGATTTCTATTTAGTTCTTAAAATACTTGTTTTAATATTAAGCTTCCTTACAGTTATCTAATTAGTTATGAAAAAGTACCTTTAAACGAAATCATAGCTTACAACACGGAAATCAAAGGTAGTTTTATAAATTAATTCAACCCAATAGATAAAGTTGACAAATCAAACCTAGACGGACTCCTTACGAAAAACTAAATCTAGCAATTTAACCAACAAAGACATATTAAATAATCAATCACCTTATAGCTCTTTAGATTAGAAACACACTTTTATTTATTTTATTAATAATACTGTTTCTACGGTTTTATTTTAAATCCATGATGTGTTGCTAAACGCATAGCGTTTTATCCCGTTTTTGTGTTGTTTTGTGCGTAAACCGTTAACGAATATAACTTATTCTTGAATGATATTAAACTTTGTGTATATGATAGGTCCCATGTTGGAGAGAGAGAAAAAACGAGTTTAATGAAGAAAGAATCGGCTCAAACGGGATTCAGATGAAGCAGGTATGCGCGTTTGAAGATAAACGAGTTAGAAAACAAAGAAACGAGCACCCGGGACCTGACCGCGCTACGCGACCAGGTCAGGCATCCATGCCCATGCTACGCGGCGTCCCACATGTCCCCAAGGCTGCCAAGAATGTTCAGGAATTAGCTACCCCGTCTATTTTGTCTTCTAATAGGCTTGTGGGTTTATTTTAACCTATTTTATATTAGGAAGGAGATGTTTAAACATCAATATATGGAGCATAAACCCTATGAACGATTTTTAGACCATTCCAGCTGTCCATGACCTGTTCCAGACGAAATACCAAGGAGGAGGAGCAGCTGGTTCGTTCTTTCATCCCTCGGTTGTCGGTTTTGAATATTTTAACGATTTTAAGTCGTTTTTGGGTTTTAATCATTCAAACCTTTTGTAATCAGATTTATATGAACATGTTCATCACTTTTATATTTATTTGATACTGTTCATTGATTATGATTGGCTAGATTGGTTTGAATCACTTAGGTTTGATGTTTAACGGTTGATTTATCACTTTTCGGGTGCTAATTTCATGTTTGATTGTTTAGTTATTGTAAAGGTCATAATTTTTGATACTATTCTATGAACCTTTCTGCCATTAGATGTATTTTAGGTTTCAAGAGCCCCGAGTAGTTGATTATTGCATGAATTTGTTTCATGTAGTCGTTAATTACTAGTACGGTTAATACTGAGTGTGTTTATTGATTGTGGTAGACGCGTGCCATTAGGGTTTATATTTCTTGAATCATTTAGGTCAGTAGGATCATCCTCTTTTAGTTGGACCAAAACCTTAGGGGTTAGCTTATCTCTCTGCTTTAGTTGATTTAGTTACCCGTTGCGAAACCACGTGCGGTTTTCTAGCTATCGACTAGGTTAGTTTGGAAGTTGAGTTATTTTATCCTTATTATTGAATTACCCCTCTCTTCCTATGTTTATAGTTAGCTCGAGCCTTAGTGAGGATTGTGATTTTGATACGGACCAAGTAATCATTAGGGTACGTAAATAAACAACCATAAATTAAAAGCTAAATAGACGTTGTTAGGATTTTCTGGTAAAACTGACCCTAGGGACCTAGTTGCCTTGATTACATCTATCTTAGTTCATCTTTAGAAGCCGATTTCAAACACTTGTTAGCACCTGAGCCATCCGATACCCGTTAAGTCATCTTACCTATGTGATTCGTTTTCTTATTATCGTTAAATCTTGTTAAGTTTTCATTTAATTTCGTTAAGTTTCACCATTAGTTAAGTTAAGTTAGTTTAGATATATTAGTTAAACAAATATATTATTTAGGCAGGACTTCAGTAGGGTTAGTAATCTGAGCCGCCTCATGTGTCTTTGTGTTCGATACTCAGACTTCCTTAGTTTTTACTACATACGATCGGTACACTTGCCGGTTATGTGAACTTAAGTTTGGATAATCCGTTTTAATTTAAAGCTTAGTTGTGAGTAGTAGTTTTCATAGACACATTTTCGCACATCAAGTTTTTGGCGCCATTGTCGGGGACACGGTTTGAGGCGATTGGAGAACGACCCGAGTTGAGGACTTGCTTTTTATTGTTTTGTAGATATATTTAGATTAATATAGTTTATTTTAATTTTCTTTTAAATAGTTTAATTTTAGTTTTAATTAATTTTCTTCTACTACTATCTGGTGCATGTGATCCGTTTCTGTTTAAGTGTGTAGTTATGGAAACTTACGGGAATGGATTCAAAGAACAAAAACGTTACACCATTTGGCAGATGGAGATAAAGAGAATTCTAGATTGCAAAGAGAAAAATCAAGTGAAACCCCAGTTACGTTTGATGTTTGAGTTAAAGGGGAATCTTCTGGGTTATGAAAACTCTATCTAGTGAATTCATTGAACAAATACCGGATCCGGATGAGGTAATGTTTGATTGGTTACCGATCATCCATTATACAAATCCAAATGCCCCATTTCCAACCCAACAAGCTTTAGATGGAATTCGGCTTGGTTTAATGAGTCAATCACAACTTAGTGAGCCGATTATTGAATTTGAAGATGTGGGGAAGGAAAAGCGGAGAGAGGAGTATGTTCCCTCATGGGAAGACGAGTTTAGGGGTGAGTTTGGTGATGAGTTGGTGGATTTTACAGTGATGGATGAAGGAGAGTTTGACCCACTTAGCGATTTAAAGTTGCTTGAGGATCTATTGTATAATGAGCCAAGTGCGGGGGTCAAGAAGGAGCCTTGTGAGGAGAGCCATGAGGTGGTTGGTGATTCAATCTTCCCACCATTGCACTTGGATTGTGAAAAACCAAAACATGAACCGTACTCATTCTCCATTCGGGACGTGTCGAGGTTTAAAAAGTTGGTTAAAAGAATAATGAGGTTATCTAGGCTCAGAGATCATGGTGTGCAGAAGAGTTCGTCACTCCCGTTTCACTTCAAGAAATCATTTTTGGGGGGAGTCTACGAGTTGGTGGGCCAAGTTCACGTTGTATGTTTGGGCCCATGAGAGCGGTGCAGTTGGTTTCTTCCCGACCAGTTGTAAGAGGAGAGTGTTGAGGAGTATTGATGGGAAACGGATACAGGAGAAGCCTCCTGATTGAGGTTTCGGGAGCGAGTCCGAATAAAGACTATTCGATAAACTTAGTGCTTCGCGAGAGGCAACCCGGTAATATCTTTCCTTATTATTTCATTTTCATTTTTATTTTTATTTCCAAGTTTTGCCGGGTGTTTCTTCTCTTACTTGCAGGTTATTCCTTGGTTGGTTGATAACAGTTGATGAGCTAGAGTTTTAAACAAGTGTGGGGATGCAATTTGCTTAAGGATTGCCGCTTTCGTTCGTGAGTGATAGCTTGATAGAGAGCACTGGATTTTTAAGCTTGCGTTCAAATAGGAGGGCAACGAACATGATTCACCGCACACTTTGATGATCACATATACCAGGGGAGTATGTTCCACTTTATTTTTCTTTATGTTTAGTTTTGTCTTTTGCTTGTCTCACATTGAGGACAATGTGAAATTTAAGTGTGGGGATGGGGAACTGACGTTTTCATTTTTAAGACAAATAAAAGAATATTTAAAATCTTGGGAGTTAATATTTATTAAAGAAGTTTTAAAGAAAAATGTCCCTTGAAAATTGTTTTTCTACTACGTTAAGCAGGAAATGGTATTATTACCGTTGTGTTAACGAAATCTTGAAACTTTTGATATATATAATAATAATAAAAGAAGAGATGATTTGCATATCTGATTTGGGATGTGTCGGTAGGCCCAACTAGCTTTGATAGTCTTCTTTAGTAGATTTTATAAATATAATAATTTGAAAAATGGTGAAACCGAATTTCGATGCTTAGGGGTGATTACCATAATCTAAAAACTTTAAGATGGTAAGACTTAGATGCACTCATACCGGCACACCACCACATGTCCATCTTTTTACGAGCTTAGAAATAGTTATATACTTTAGGGTGATATAAAAAAATGATATAAAAAATGAAAAAAAAAGAAGTGTCTTTTGAAAGTGTATTATGAAAAGTTGTTCCAAAAAGAAAATGATTGTGAGAAAGTTATGTATTGTAAAATGTCAAAGAAGCATTCTTTAAAGTTAGTAAAAGAGGCCAAAGATGCACATACTAGATAGGACTTAGAGTTTAAGTGTTACCAAGGGGATAGTGACTCTGAGGATACACTATTGGGGCTCGAAGGTTCTTTGTCAATAAATATCAAATTAGGAATTTATAGGACAAAGTCCAATAATATTTAGGAATAGCTCGTACGACCTCCAAAGGGCCATTCATCCATCAAATTTCACCGAGTGCATCTAATTAGTACCATGAACGAGTCCTTCTCTTATGGTTATTTGTCGAACCAGTTTGCCTCGACTCTAGTTCTTCTAACTCTCTTTGTCTGAGATAGGGTAGGTGTAGCCTTGATTTTTGGACTTAAAACGCTTAATGCAATTGGAGGCTTGATTGGTTAGTGGCTGGGTTTAAGTGGAAAACAATACCGGTAATCGCGGTGAATATGTCGAGCTGTTTCTTGTGCTTTAGTAATGTTAAATAATCTGGGATTTTGTTGTTTTTCACTTGGTTATGATCCTGTGTAGATTTGTTTTTCAGGGACGAAAAAGGTTCAAGAGTGGAGATATTTGATGTGTTGCAAAACACATAGCGTTTTATCTCGTTTTTGTGTTGTTTTGTGCGTAAACCGTTAACGAATATAACTTGTTCTTGAATGAAATTAAATGTTTGTGTATATGATAGGTCCCATGTTGAAGAGAGGGAAAAAAGAGTTTAATGAAGAAAGAATCGGCTCAAACGGGATTTAGATGAAGCAGGTATGCGCGTTTGAAGATAAAC
Source organism: Bidens hawaiensis (assembly GCF_021521415.1). Taxonomy (NCBI): domain Eukaryota; kingdom Viridiplantae; phylum Streptophyta; class Magnoliopsida; order Asterales; family Asteraceae; genus Bidens; species Bidens hawaiensis. The sequence goes on from NW_027496749.1 coordinate 144,600, forward strand.
GAGTCAGAAAACAAAGAAACGAGCACCAAGTACCTGACCGCGCTACGCGACCAGGTCAAGCATCCATGCCCATTCTACGCAGCGTCCCACATCTCCCCAAGGCTGCCAAGAATGTTCATGAATTAGCTACCCCGTCTATTTTGTCTTCTAGTGGGGCTTGTGGGCTTGTTTTAACCTATTTTATATTAGGAAGGAGGTGTTTAAACATCTATATATGGAGCATAAACCCTATGAACGATTTTTAGACCATTCCAGCCATCCAAGACCTGTTCCAGATGAAATACCAAGGAAGAGGAGCAGCTGGTTCGTTCGTTCATCATTCGGTTATCGGTTTTGAGTATTTTAACGATTTTAAGTTTGTTTTTGGTTTTTAATCATTCAAACCTTTTGTAATCAGATTTATATGAACATGTTCATCACTTTTATATTTATTTGCTACTGTTCATTGATTATGATTGGCTAGATTGGTTAGAATCACTTAGGTTTGATGTTTAACTGTTGATTTATCACTTTTCGGGTGGTAGTTTCATGTTTGATTGTTTAGTTATTGTAAAGTACATAATTTGTGATGCTATTCCATGAACCTTTCTGCCATTAGATGTATTTTAGGTTTCATGAGCCCCGAATAGTTGATTATTGCATGAATTTTTTTCGTGTAGTCGTTAATTGCTAGTTCGGTTAATACTGAGTGTGTTGATTGATTGTGGTAGACGCGTGCCATTAGGGTTTATGTTTCTTGAATCATTTAGGTCATTAGGATTATCCTCTTTGAGTTGTAACAAAACCTTAGGGGTTAGATTATCTCTCTGCTTTAGTTGATTTAGTTACCCGTTGCGATACCACGTGCGGTTTTCAAGCTATTGACTATGTTAGTTTGTAAGTTAAGTTATTTTATCCTTATTATTGAATTACCCCTCTCTTCCTAGGTTTGTAGTTAGCTCGATGCTTAGTGAGGATTGTGATTTTGATATGGACCAAGTAATAAATCATTAGGGTACGTAAATAAACAACCGTAAATTAAAAGCTAAATAGACGTTGTTAGAATTTTCTGGTAAAACTGACCATAGGGACCCAGTTGCCTTGATTACATCTATCTTAGTTCATCTTTTGAAGCCGGTTTCAAACACTTGTTAGCACCTGAACCATCCTATACCCGTTAAGTCATCTTACCTAGGTGATTCGTGTTGGATCAGCCGGGACCGAGACGATCCGAGCCGGTTCGAGACGGAAGGTTTGATAACCAAAGACGGATAGAAACAAACACGAAAACAAACGATTTCATTGATAAAAACGAAAGATTACATGCTTGTTTAAACACTGAAATCACGATCTATGGCAGGGGGAGGTCGAGCATGGCCTCCCCCCTCATCCGGACAGCACCTGGGCTCCGGGCACGCAAAAACCTCTTAACCTTTTTTAAAAAAAAATAACGTTTAAATTATTTCGCCCCGATCAAGTCAAAGTCTTCAGGTAAACGGCTATCCTGAAGATCCAATGGATCAACTGGACCGACCACATACGAGTATGTGTCCTTCTAACTAAGTATAACCGACTATTTTTCAGCGAAAGAATAAAAAACCCATCAAAACCCGCCCCGATCACTTTCAGTCATCTGGTTAATGGCTATCCTCATAATCTACTAGTAGAAGTAAGGACCAAAACACATCCGAAAATGTGTCCATCAAACTGAGGTAACCGACATAATTTTAAGCGATAGTGATGTATAAAAATTTAATATAAGAAAAATGAAAATAAGCTGTACAGAAATAACAAATCTTTTTGATGTCTCAGTATGATAGCGTCTGTGTACTATCACCTTTCTTGTAACAAGATCAACTTCTCAAAATTTTGAAAATTTTTGGTTTTTCTTGAAACCTTTCTCCCCCTAGAATTTATAAAAAAAAACAAAATCTTTTTGGATTTTTTTTTAAATTTTTAAGAAAAGAAAAAATGAAAACAATTTAAATGATATCTTCAGGAACATCTTCTGATATACGTTTAACGCCGTTGATCTCTAGTAAATATAAAAACCGTGGTTTATCAAATGCTTTAGTGAAGAGATCAGCGCGTTGTTCCTGAGTGGGGATTTTTATCACATCGATTAACTTCTTTTCGTAGCAGTCACGAAGGAAGTGATATCGAATTTCGATGTGCTTCGTTTTGCTAAAATGGACCGGATTTTTGGTAATTGAAATTGCAGCAGAATTATCAATATATATGGGAGTAGTAGAACATTCAATACCGTAGTCACGCATTTGTTGCTGAATCCAAATAACTTGAGAACAGCAACTGGCAGCCGCAATATATTCCGCCTCAGCTGTTGAAGTGGAGACTGACGTCTGCTTTTTGCATTGCCACGTTACTAAACGACTTCCAAAGAACTGACATCCTGCTGTTGTTGATTTGTAATCGAGTTTACAACCACCATAATCCGAATCACTATACGCATGAAGATCGAAGTTGTCATCATAAGGATACCAAAGACCCCAATCTGGAGTACCCTTCAGATAACGCAAAATTCTTTTGACTGCAATCAGATGGGAGACCTTCGGCTTTGACTGGTAACGTGCACAGAGACACGTAGCAAACATTATGTCTGGCCGAGAAGCAGTCAGGTACATTAGAGATCCGATGATCCCTCTATAGTGAGTTGGATTGATCAATTCACCCTTCTCGTCAGGATTAATCCCGTGATTAACCTCTAAAGGAGTTCCCTGTGAAGAAGAACTCAACATCTCAAACCGTTTCAAGATGTCATTGACGTATTTTGTCTGGTGAATGAAGATACCGGAATCTTTTTGATCAACTTGAAGTCCTAAGAAGAACTTCATCTCACCCATGGAGCTCATTTCAAATTTTTCTTTCATCACTTGTTCGAACTCCTTACAAAGTGTTTTATTCGTGGACCCGAAGATGATGTCGTCCACGTACACTTGTACCATAATTAGATCTCCTTCTTTTTCTTTTGAGAATAGCGTGCAGTCAATGGTTCCCCTTCTAAACCCGTTGTTCAGAAGGTGTTTGGATAGTTCTTTATACCAAGCTCTCGGGGCTTGGTGAAGACCGTACAAAGCCTTGTTGAGCAGATAGGCTTTGTCCTTGTGATATGGGTCTTCAAAACCTGGAGGTTGTGCCACATATACGGTCTCTTCGATGTGACCGTACAAAAAGGCACTCTTGACGTCCATTTGATATACTTTGAATTTCTTGATAGATGCATACCCCAAGAACATCCGGATTGCCTCCAAACGAGCAACCGGAGCATATACCTCATTGTAGTCTAGGCCTTCGATTTGCCTAAACCCTTGGACCACCAGGCGGGCTTTGTTGCGAACAATCACTCCACGATCGTCACGTTTACATTTTAGTACCCACTTAGTGCCAATTTTCTTCTGTCCTTTGGGGAGATCCACCAGCTTCCACACACCAAGTCTTTTAAACTGCAATAATTCCTCTTGCATGGCTGAGACCCAGTTGGGATCTTTCAGCGCATCGGTGGTGCTGTGTGGTTCTTCTTGTGCTAAGAAGCATTCATGGGCATTAAGAGCAACTGATCCTGACTCCATCATTTCTGTGTAGAGACCAAAATTCAGCTGTCGACGAGTTTTGACACCCTGTTGAATGTCCCCTATAATGTTGTCTTGTGGATGATCACGTTCAGTCCTAACAACCGGATTGTCAGGAACGACAACATTTTGTTCCAAGTTAGTTAAGTTCGGCTCAGGAACTGGAGCGGATTGTGGTGCCTCTGAAGTAGACGTTAGAGGCTGATCTGCATTCGGCACTTCTTGATTTGACGATGAAGGTTGTGAAGTAACCTGAGTTGGTGCCGATTGTACATCATCTGCTGGAGATTCATCTTCAGATTCAGATTCGGAAGATTCTTGAACTTGATCGCTAGACTCTGTGGAGGAAGATGATGACGGACCAGGATGAGTTGAAGATTGCAAAGATTCATCAGGAGGTGCATTTTGCGCCTCATACATCATTTGAATAGCAATCTCATACAGATTGAAAGACTTGAACAATTTGTCATAATCAAACAACCAGTCTTCTCCTGTCCCCTTGGCTGGTTCTGTGTAGCGTTGAACATCGACATGGTACCATTCTTCAACTAATTTTGTTGTTCTGTTGAAGACCCTTTTGAGAGGTACGCTGTAACCCAGAAAATAACCCTTGATAATCTTCTCCTCGAACTTATTATCAACGTGCCTTTTAAGTAACGTGCAAAGAGCTCCGAATGGTACCAGGTGCTCTAAGTTAGGCCTTCGTCGTTGAAGAAGCTCGAAACTTGTCTTGCCGTGGCGCTTGACAATGCCTACCCGATTTAATGTGAAACAGGCGTTGGCAATTGCCTCACTCCAAAACGTAACAGGTAACACTGAGTCGGCTAACATTGTTCTTGCTGTCTCGATTAACGTACGATTTTTCCTTTCAGCAACCCCGTTCATTTGTGGAACATATGGAGCACTGAACTCCTGAACGATCCCTTTTTCTTTGCAGAAATTTTCAACATTCGCATTTTTAAATTCTGTACCGTTATCTGACCGCATTCTTCGAACCTTCAGATTGTATTGAGACTCAATAGTTGTAACCAGCAGTTGTATACATCCAAACGTTTCTGATTTTACTTTCAAGAAAAACACCCAAGAGAATCTAGAATATTCATCAGTAACCACTAGACAGTATGAGTGCCCAGAGATACTTTTGACGCTTATTGGGCCAAAAAGATCCATATGAAGGAGTTCCAACGGTATATCAATCGAGTGGAAACTCTTAGACTTGTGGGACCTTTTTATTTGCTTTCCTGCTTTGCACTGCACACACGAATCAGGGAGACGAAAGCTTCTCAGATTAACTCCCTCAACTAGTCTGTTGTGCACAAGCTTGTTCATGTTCCTGACATTTATGTGTCCCATCCGTCTATGCCATAAGACAGTATCACGTTCGGATGCCTTGGACACAAAACATGTCGCCGTTGGAGACGATGACCCTGCCTTAGCCATATCCAGAATGTAGAGATCACTCTGGCGTGCAGCTGACATTAAAACCTTGTCTTCAGGAAAGTTGAAATCCTTAGCCAAGATGTGGCAATCTCGGTCGTCAAACATAACTTTGAAACCTTTGTCGCAGATTTGACTTATCGACAACAGGTTGTTCTCCAACTCTTTGATGAAATTAACTTTCTCAAACGAAATTCGCCCATTAGACACAATTCCTTGGGCCGTGATATAACCTCCTTGATTTCCTGCAAAGGAAACTGCACCTCCTTTTATTTGTCTGACACTTGAAAGGAGATTCATGTTTCCAGTCATGTGCCTGGAAGCTCCTGAGTCTATGATCCACATGTTGAATCTTGGATCATATAGAGCAACCTGCACACAAAAACAAAAGGTTTAAATATCATTGGAAACCCAAGCCTTTACGGTCTTGGGTTTTCCATTTTCATCACGAATGTACAATTCAATCCATTTACCCTCATTAACACTGTTTTCTGGTTTGACATTGTTGTCAACAGTGTTAGTTTTCTTTGGTTTCCAAAAGTCAGTCTTCTTCTCAACATGTTTGAGATAGATGGTTGAAGACTGAGTTTCACTTGTCGAAGTGGAAACATTTGGATCTGAGGGGTTTGGGGATTGGTGTGGTGAGGTTGGCTGAGGTTTCCGAGGAGAAACCGACCTCGGTGTGTGAAACCGTTCTTGACCTTGAACGTCAATGGTCGGTCGCCTCCTAGGAGGTGACTTGGCATACCTCGGATCCGGAGTCGATATGTACTGCTTAGGATCCGTGTACTTATAGCAAAATCTTGCTATATGCCCTACCTCTCCACACGAAAAACAGTAGTTTCTCCCCCTTTGACTTGGTGGAGAGAAATAACTCTGTTTTTGTCGGTTATCATAGTACCCCCTGGATTTGATATTTTGGGGTGTAGTTTGTCTAGGAGGGTGTTTTGGGAAATTATGTTTTTCATTAACGTTACCCTCCTTTACAAACTGGGTACTATGTTCCACATAGACTTTCTCAGATTTAGGATTAAACTTTTTCTTCTGAGAATTTCTTGTTGTTGTTGCCTTTGACTTAGATGGTGGTGGGCCCGACTTAGTTGTGGAACCTAAGTCTGTGGCAACAACATTTTGTTTGGACTCAGGAGCCGGGTCAATGACTTCTTTTCCCTTTGACTTAGAAATTTGGTTTGTGTCCTCGGGTATATAATCATTTGATTCATCATCCGGCACAGCTCCTGGTGTGCTTGCAAATTGATTCAGGATCGGGGGTGGGACATTGTTATATCCCACGCCTTTTTCCTTTTTGCCTCGGAACTCGGGAATGATGTGTTCTAATAAATAAGATGAATTTGAGTAACTTTTTAATTTGAAATTCAATGATTCAAAATCAGCTTTCAAGTTTTCCAATTCTTTTTTCAAAACATTATTCTTATTTATGTGAAAATTGATAGAATCTTGTTGATTCAGAACACATATTTCAAGTTCCTTGTTCTGACGCTTAAGGCTATCAATCTTTTCTTTAAAAGCAGACTCTTTCTGCTTCCAAGCCTTATTCTGTGCAAGCGCGTCAGTCAGTTCCATTAAAGATCTTGAGGCTGCTTGTTTGTAAGCCTCGAGATCTTCAATTCTCTCTTTTAGAGATTGAATTTCTTGTTCATACAATTCACATTTTAAACATTTAACATTTTCTGGTTTGGGAGTTGATGGGTTAGAACTTACCTTGGCATTTGATGTCTCTGCCATGAATGCAAAGCAAAGATTCCCAGCTTTTTCCAGAAACGATGCAGAAGTTGCTTTAGACTCTACTTCGTTGACTTCTTCAACTTTAGCAGCCTCTGCGGGAATTGTCGAACATGGAGATATTTGAGGAACATTTGACTCTTTATCATGATCCTCCTTAATCTCCAAAGATACCACTTCAACCTCAGGTTCTTCTTCATGGACTTCAGCAGCTGGTTCATCGACAATATATTCTTCATTGGTCGAGGAAACAACAGACTCGGTTTCAGAGTTTCCATCTACTATTGTGACATCAGCCATGTTGATGCTGAAGTTCCATGTCTCGCCTTCATCCCCTTGAACTGTAAGAGCAGTTTCATTGTTGATGTTGACGTTGTTTGCTGCGGTTTGATTTTGAGGGACCAGTTGTCTCTCAAGGTTGACAGTTGCAGCAGCTGCAGCAGGAGTGGATGATGATGAAGTGGTTCGGAAGGGATATTGGTGACCTTCCCTTCTTGGCTTCGAACACTCCTTGGCAAAGTGACCAAGTTCGCCACAGTTGTAGCATTTTACTTTGTTTTTATCAAAGCCGAACTTGGATTTGTTGTTTATTGAGAGGGCCTGACCTGTTTTCTTCGTCCACTTTCTGGCCCTTCGGAACGCACTGCCAAGAGCCCACATAATGTCTATGCGTTCCATATCATCTTCGTCAAGCTGTTCATAGTCATCACTGTCCAGATGACTATTTCCTAGCTTACCCGCCACCATTAAACTGTAGGACTCAATTATCGTGCCTAGAGTTGCCATGTGTTCTTTGGCAACCTCCACTGTTACTGTTCCCAAGCCTTCAGTATTCAACATTGCTTTCTCCGTTGACTTGGGTCCGGAGTTAGTACTTGAGTTTCCAGAAGTTGATGGTGGGACGGAAGATCTCGTTTCAGTCCCCTTTGATTGATTTGACGTTGAGGAGACAAAAGCGGTCTTCATCGGAGCATGATCAGTTGAATCTGACATAGGAGGTTTTGACATGTAGAGTGATTTGTCAGAAGTTGATCTCGGTTTTCTGGAGGAGGCTCTTAGTTCAGCCTCTTCTTGTCTGATTTCTTTAATAAAATCAGACAGGAGAATCGTCTCCAGCTGATGACTTCTTCTCATTACTGTCAGGAAGGTGTTCCAGCTGGTTGGAAGTCCTTGAGCAAGACATCTAACCTTTTCAGTCCCTGTTGTTTTGACATTATAGGACTTGAGTTCTGACATTAGATGATAGAATCTCGACAGTAACGATTCAATGTCTTCTCCCGATTCTGGACCAAACAAATCAAATTCACGCTTGAGCTCCCGTGCGTGAATTTCTCTAAGTGAGTCAGATCCTTCACATCGTTCAACCAGTGCGTTCCAAAGAGTTGACGCTGTTGTAAACTGGTTAAACTGATGGAAGAGATCGCTTGAAAGTGCTTGTGACAGTAACGAGAAGGCTTTCTTCTCAGCATCAAAGGCTATCCTTTGATCTTCAGACAGCCTAAAGTAACTCAAAGTCTCACCATCATCATTTGTCGGATGCACCCAAGTTGTCTGAACAGCTTCCCAAAGTCCAGGATTCACACCTGTTATATGAATTTGAAATCTTGTCTTCCAGGTTGTAAAATCGTTTAAAGTCATTAGCTTTGGTGGCTTGTTATAGCTTCCCGATTCAGAGTCACTTTCGAGAATCGATTGAATCCTCTTGTTGGTACTCGAACTTGCAGCCATCTTTGTTTCTTTGCTTTAACGTTGAACTGTTGATCGAATGGGTTTGATTCGATCGGATGAGTGACCTATTCGATCGAATGTGTTCTGGTTCGATCGAATGTCTCTCTGAAATGCTGATCTGTAAGTTATTCGATCGAAAGTGAATCTGGTTCGATCGAATGGGTTGAGAGATTCGATCGAAAGAGTTTCTGGTTCAATCGAACGGGTTCTGACAGTCGAATAAGACAAAGATCGAATCGGCGGATCGAATAAAAGACTTATTCGATCGAATGGTGACTAATTCGATCGAACGAACAAATCTGGTTCGATCGAATGAACTAGGAGTAATTCTCGGCGGGAAAAAACTGATTCGGTCAAAGTTTAAACTTGTTCAATCGAATAGGAAGGCTATTCGATCGAATGAGTTCCAAAAATAGACACGTTCGATCGGAAAATCTGGAAATTCCAAAATTAGAAGATTTTGACGGATTTTCGAATTTTGAATCAAAAACACAAATCTTGGAAGATCAAGAAGCAACTTAAGATCAAAATATGACTTTTAACACAAAAACAACTTAAGACCAACCAAAAAACGGATCAAAACCACCAAAAATACGAAGAACACGAAGAACGCGAGGAACGTTCTTGACGAAACTCGAACTTTTAACACACAATTCTAAGATCAAAACACCAAAGTATGACAATTTTAACAGTTTTTGACAAGAACACGACGAACACCAAGATCAAAAACACCAAAAATTCGGAATTTTCCGGCAAAAATTACGATTTTCGCGAGAAAAACACGAATTTTACCACGAATCTAACGTGAATCTAGAACCAAAGGCTCTGGTACCACTTTGTCGGACCGATGCGGGACACGGTTTCCCAACGATTCACGGGGCAACGTGTTAGAGTGCGGAATCCTCTAACACGGCGATTCGGTGGTGATCAACAACGCACGGTTACGATTCCTAAGACGGTTTGACACCTAGGGACGGAGGAAAAGACCGACACGACGAAGATGGGCAGAGAGGATTTTCGGCAGTAGCAGGTTCGTGACTGTGTGTAATGTGTGCTCTCACTTGTGAAATTTCCTAAGTTTCGTTTATATATCGTATACTGATTCGATCGAATGAGTATCTCATTCGATCGAATGAGTCCTGGTTCGATCGAATCAGTCACTGATTCGATCGAATCAGTTTCTTTTGACATTTTCAGTCCGTTAACTTGGTTTCACGATCGTTATTTTCATATCGAACCATCCTGATAGAACTGGGGACATACACATGACATTTCATGTCCTAACAATTCGTTTTCTTATTATTGTTAAATCCTTTTAAGTTTCCAGTTAATTTCGTTAAGTTTCACCGTTAGTTAAGTTAAGTTAGGTTAGATATACAAGTTAAACAAATATATTATTTAGACAGGACTTGAGTAGGGTTAGTAATCTGAGTAGCCTCATGTGTCTTTGTGTTCGATACTCAGACTTCCTTAGTTTTTACTACATACGATCGGTACACTTGCTGGTTGTGTGAACTTAAGTTAGGATAATCCGTTTTAATTTAATGCTTAGTTGCGAGTAGTAGTTTTTATAGATACATTTCCGCACATCAATCCAACACAAGATAGTCAAGAACACACAATAAATGACCTAACAAAATCCTATTATATAAAAGACATTCACCAAAGACTCTATGAAACAATAAAACTCTTCAAACAAAACTAAGCACGCATATGCATCGAATGAATAATATCAAACATTTTACTGATTCATAAAACATAAACAAGAGCAAATTCCAAACAAAATCAAATGTCAACAATGGTTCATCAAAAAGCCTAGGCAGTCTCATAAAGTTTAACTTAGGATCTTTAAATCAAACAAAACAATAATCAAAACACAACCGGAATTCATGGTGATTAAAACAAAATTAACATAATAAAGAAGTCTGGATGACAAAACCTGTAGAATCTTCAATCCCGCACTTCAAGCTCTTCTAACTATGATTCCTAGACTCTGAGAACTCCAAAAGATGCAATACTGACTACGATTTTCGTCCTTGGTGGATGGTTGGTTGTGTATTATTTTAGGGCTAAGGTTAAGCATGTTTATATAGTTGTTTTAACTCAAAACCTTTGCAAACAGATGAAACTTTCTAGGAAAACGGGGCTCTCCGCATCTCGCGGAGAGCATATCTGACCAACTCGCGTGCCATGACGTCCAAGAAATAAACCAGCCACCCAAATAGGGCACACCGTGTCGTGTGGTCTGCTTTCCTTAGTTGGCCGCATGACGTCGGCTACTCCTATTGGTCCAATTCTTGTGCCGGTTCAACCAGCTTCTCTTCTGCAATGTTCCGATTCTCGGTTTTAGCTCATTTTAGCTTCGTGTCTTTCTCTTTCAAGTACTGAGACCTACAACATACAGTTAAGTTAGTAGTATACAAATTCTAAACGAAAACTAATCAAATACGATACAAACTATACAAGGGAAAACATGTGTATTTATCAGTATATCACTTCTACCTCATAGTCAGCCCAAAAAACTATTGTGATCAAGTTTCTCGAACCTACATGATCACATCTTGCTTCTTTTTATTCATGTGATCACGTCTTGCTTCCTATATTATCACGCCTTTCTAATGTATTCAATCTCCTTCTTTTTAGCCGAGCACTTGTTTTCTTCTATTTGATTACATGCCTTCTTAGTTCAAGCCTAAGTTTTGATACTAATTGTTGACCACAACCTAGAAATTAACTCCAATAACAATACAAAGATCAAAATTTCTAGAAAACAAACCAAACTAAAAGTTTATTAATTAGAAATGTTGCATACCTAAAACAAAGGCCTAACAACCCTATTAATAACCTAACCGGATCTAAACAATGACTCAAATAACTTTAACTTTCATAAAAATAAACCTACTATATAGTAACTCTAATTAAACATTTAAACTTACTAAATAGTTTAAGCTATTTATTAAAAAATAAACTTGATTAAACATTCCACTTTGACTCTCCAACTTTCTTTTAAACACGTTTAAGATTAACTTTCAATAAATACCATATGGGTATGCTTGGTATAAGATAATGAAATGAATGAGTAGATGGAATGGACATAGTAATGGAATTTACAAATGAATGAAATGAATTATTATCATTCTATTGTTATGTTTTGCTACTACGTAGGAACTAGGGTATAGACCCGCGTGACACGCGGGTGAAAGAACATGTCACTACAAATAATAAATTTAAACATACGGTCAAATTAAGATAATAGTGGTTGATAGTTTGTTACAAAACTATTATCAAATTACATTGTCTAAACATTCAAACTTAAAATTTACAATAACTTAAATTAAACAGTACCAACAAAAGACATTAACAAAACCGCTAAACAGGTTCTTGATATTAAAACAACAGCCAAATCTTCAAAAGTTAAACCAACACAAACTTCAAATTCCTAAACACCTGAAAATTTGTAAAAACAAAACAAATTCATTAAAATTAATTTAACATAACAACATGTTTAATAATTAATAACATCTAAGCGTGGTTACCAAGTCTAAAAAATGTTGTCAATATAATTCTTTTATTAAATCTATGTCTAATATGTAATGTAAAGTATTAATATATTACCTTCTACTTCCTAATCAGACAACAAACTTTCGGAATAACAATCATAATAACTTTGATAGTGTAAAAAGGTCTTTAACATCTACTACTTGTATTAAATATAACAACAATACGAAAAGAGTTATATTTTACCTTAATGTTCGTCATCAGACTCAAAATTGTCGGGAAAATCTTCATAATCACTCTCATAGTTAGAACATTCTTCTAACCATTTGACCTTCGAACTAACCTCAGCTTCCAACTCAAGATGCGCAAGCTCTTTTCTTGCATTTGCTAACTTTAACACGTCAAGCTCTCTCAACATCACCAAATCATCACACAACAATAGTTGTTTTGGCTTAAAATTCTTATACTCTCCATTCTCGAACCAGACAACAACCTTGTTTTGATAAGGGTAAAAGAACCACTCCCTTACATTTTCATAAGGTAAAGCCTCTTGATAAAGATCATGAAAGAAATTATGTAAAACATTTATCAAATTTGTTTCTTGTTGACATGGCAAATTCTTCCTAAGACCGATCTGATGTATCTGATGTTTAAACTGATTATCGAACAACATGACTGATTCAATATTATCTTTTTCTAACGTTGCTAAATTGCTACATACAAATTGATACTTACGGAATAGTTTATAATACCTCCAGTTCATAATCATAGCCATTAAAGGAGTTTAGTTATCTTGAAAAACTTAGTATTGTTAAAGAAGAAGAAGAAGAATAGGATTAAAATGGAAAATTAAAAAATAGATATAAGAAGTGACGGTTTATTTTTCCAAGAAAATTAATGATGAAATCTATCTAGTTATTATAATGTATAGTTACCCTATAGTTAATAATATTTAATTAGATAGTATGATAAATATCTTAAATAATTTAAATTAAAAAGTAAATATTGAAAAGGTATGTTATAAACGAATTTAAACAAACAGATTTATATCCAGAAAATTTATGTATAATATTAAAAATAAAAAATTATTTATAATTAAATAAAAAAATTAAATATAGGATACCAAAAAAATATTAAATACAAAAAGTTAAGTACAAATGTTGTAAAGTATAGAAAAAAATAAATTACATTATAACCATTACATTTATTATGAGATTCCAAATCGAATTACATAGGAAATTTAAACAATTAACAATCTATGTTTCCAAAAATCTCCTTGTAAACAACATTTGTTGTTTTATTTATAATCTTTGATTCTTTGTTGAGTATCACTAACTTAATACCATCTCTAGTCTTCACTCGTGACAAAGCAACATAAAGCTGACCGTGAGAAAATACTGGATCTTTAAGATACAATCCAACTCTTGACAATGATTGACCTTAACTCTTGTTGATTGTCATGGCAAAACATACGGATATAGGAAACTGTCTTCTTTTAATTTAAACGGAAGTTTCTTATCAGTTGGTGTAAGACTTACTCGACTAATTAGAGTGCGATATCTGATATTCGTACCAGATACAACTTTTGCTTCAATTACACGCCTACCGAGACTAACAACTTGAAGGCGCGTACCATTGCACAAACCTTTTTTGTGATTAATATTCCTTAATAGCATGATCAGAACACCAACTTTGAGGGCCAATCTATGGTTAGGCATGCCTGGCATCTTTAAATCATTTAACAAATCAGGAGGGTACAACTGTGGATCAAAATCCTCATAAATGTCTTCACTTTCAGCTAAACTGTCAGAACTTAGATACTCTACTTCTTCACCTAGAAAGAGGTCTAACGTACGTTCATTAATTTCTTGAACGACCTCATTCAAAGGTGCCAACAGTGCACGATCCTGAAAGTAAGTAAGTTTGTTGAATCTATCTAATATATTAGGATAGACAAACCTTATTTCTATCACCCATCGGATCTACTGAGTTCAATATCAAAAGATCGTCGGGAATATCAATAACCGCCTCTCCAGTATTTAGACCGCCAACGTTTCCTTGGCCTATGTCTAATAGCCAATCAGCAAAATCTGTAATATTTTGAATGTCTGAAGATCGACATCCAACTGTAAGCCTCATGTTCTTAGTTAGTTTAAGAACTTTACATTTTGACCAGATATAAGAAGAATTGATGCAAGCATTGACACATTCACTTCTTGTACCGTTGGTTACAACATGCAAAATTTGGCGAAAATCACCGCCAAAAACAACAACCTTACCTCCAAATACCGCTCTTGAAGTATTGGCCGAATAACCATTCATAACATCATTTAAAGTCCTGTCCAACGCTTCAAATGCATGCTTATGAATCATCGGTGCCTCATCCCAAATTATTAGGCTTGTCTTTTTCAATAATTCATATGCGTCGGTATTTCTTTTAACCTAATTTATGAAATAATAAAAAAACATAACCAAATTAAGATATTTAAATGTAATCTGATATTAAAATAACAGATAAAGACATATATACTAAACAAAATTATTAATATAAAATTAAAATAAAGTGAGTGGTAATATTACCGGACAAATTGAATCTTCGGTCAAATTAATAGGTATTAAAAATCTCGAATGTGTGGTTCTACCACCCTCCAAAAGCAAAGAAGCTATACCGCTTGAAGCAACATTCAAAACAACTTCTCCCTTTGACCTTATCGATGCAGATAAAGTTTTCCATAAATAAGTTTTTCCAGTACCGCCGCAACCATAAACAAAATAAACTCCACCTTTTTTATCAATCAAAGCACTCATTATTTCATTATAAACACCCGTTGTTCATCTGTTAACGAATCAAAGAGATTAATAAATTCGTTATTCATGGTCTCAGTATCATATGAGAGCTCTTCCACCATTAACGGATTAGTTGCTCTTGAAATTGTCTCCGTATCCGGAAATGGCATTTGTTTATATCTTCTAAGATTGAAGTTGTTTGAAATTAGAAAATTTTCAATTTCCGAGAGTGCTAGATTTTTTAACTGCTCTTCATTAAGAATCAAACCAGAAAATAAAATAAGAAAGTAATATAATTAAATATTTATATTATTATAATGGATATTATATATTTGCAATAATATAAATAATTAAAAAAATGAGTTAATCTTACCGGGGTTATTTTGATATTTTTGTTGTTTGTATTGAATACCGTCAACTAACAGTTGCCAAGTGCTTTCCCAAACAAAATGAGGTCTAGATAAACTATAAGTAATCAACATTGTAGCAAATAAATTTCTTAAATAATATCCAGTATAGGTATGACTTGCTTCTTCAATGGCTTCTATGCATTCCTTATCATCATCTAAAAGACCTCTTTTGTAACATGCATCTCGAAAAGTTTCACACACAACTCCATCAACAGTTCGAATGTCTTCAAAACATTCTGGGCCTCTAACCTTATTTAATAATATTCTTAGATAGTAAATGCGGGTGGAACAGCATGAACTCTACCTATTGCAAAACCCCTTAGGCGAGGTTCCCATTTACGTAACTGTTTTTTCCAGACATACTTTGTTGGAAACTCTGCATATTTGAGAGTTTTTGCAAGGTCATGTTTCTTATTACACTCAAACCAGCCGGTAAACATTGAAGAAGCAATAGTTGTCTTGTTTAAAATATCTTCAATATCTTCGTTAGCACCATATATTACACGTTGCTCACCGGGTAAATGAAAAGCAAGTCTCATAACAGATGGAATCCTATAATGCACATCAAATGAAAATATATGCCATGATGCCTCGCATGCAGAGACATATCTACAATCATAAAACGCTTTGATTTCATCTAAATTAGGATCTGAGTTATCAGCATTGTTAGTTTGTACAAAGGAAATTGTTGCTCGGTCTGGACCCTTATTTATGTATTTGAACAAATACTTTATCGATCCATCTTGATTACACCACGCAACATTAATATGTGCTTGAAATTGTTTTAATAAAGTCTTGTTGTATGGAACAACAGTTCTGTTATCCATCATTATATCTGACTTGACAACATATTGCCCGTTATCTCTTCTTTTGTATACCAGAAAACCTTGTGAATCAACAGCTGTCTCATCATTAAACATTTTTGGGAAACCTTTGGAGAATTTTTTGTTTACCATGCACGTGCAATTCGGATTAGCATCACCACACGGACCATGAATCATATGATCAGATACAAGCTTGTATAGGTCTGGATCAGTGTCTTTGTTTGGAATCTCAGCAGAAATAAATTTATCAACATCTTGTGGATTATGAATCTTTCTAGATGGATGCATAAATATGCAAATATGAGCATGCGGTAGCCCCCTTTTTTGAAACTCTATCGTGTAAACAACTGCAACATGCATAATAAAAGTAAATATTACACAAGTTTTAATAGGTAAAGAAATAAACTGTTTATTTAAATTGAAATTCAAGTATATACAAAGTAAAATATTAAATTAGATGATGATTATAAATTTATACTAAACAAATCAAAGAAAATTACATGCTTGAACCTTTCCAAAGATAGACTTATCATTCACCAATTTAATCAGTGCATCAAGTTTGACCTTAAAAAGCCGACATAAAATATCAGGTCTATCCTCCGACTTTAACGTTGTATCCTTAAGAAATCTTTTAACTTCTGGCCAATTGGGATTACAGGTTATGGTTATGAAAAAATCGGGATAACCAAACCTTCTACAGAGACACATAGCGTCTAGGTAATTTTGCATAATATATCTTGCTCCGCCAGTAAATGAGGATGGTAGAATAACACGTTGACCAGCACTTGAAACATCAGTATTTCCAACAGATTGCATACCTCGTAAACTTTGGTAAGTATCATATCGTAGCTCATGTTGTTTACCGCGTATAAAATGTAATCGTTGTGCCTCAATCATCGTATATTTGTCAACTAATATTTACTGAAAAAAACGCCTACCATTTAACATGGTTGAAAACCGATTTGGCCTGTCTTGAATATGATAAGCAAAAAACTCACGCATTGTAACCTTCTTGCGTGCTGCGGTTGATGATGATGAAACATGCTTATGAAGTATATTAACCTGATAACCATCTTCACCAAAAGGATGAAACAATGGGTATTGAAGAGGTGTATACGATGGATGAAGTTCACTGATACGCTTTAAGGAACCTGATTGCTTGGTAACAATTATGTGTCGGTTATCTACAGCGTCACCAATATCACCGACAATTAAAGCGGCAACTTCAGAACTGGATGGTAGGTTATATTGTCTCGCATCATGCTATCTTGTTCCAATAATACGCAACTTCAAATCGAGTTGTGGGTTTTCTTCAAAACAATCTCTTACCATCCGATAAGCTTGGACCAAATGATTATTTGAATCTAACATCGTCTTCAAATAATTTATAATATAGATCTCTAGCCCATCGTCCATTGATTTATTATCACTGCCAACAAAAAAAAATTACTAAGATTATAAATAATATAAAAGAAACTAAAAATTAATAACAAAATAAAAGTCGAGGAATATCGTTAAAAGTATTTACCCAAAAACACCATGTCGGTTAGAAACCTCGTTTTTAGTGTCGTAAATGTAAAGTTGAGAAAACCTTGCTTTACAACCTTCTAATGGTATAATACTTCCCAAGCAATGATAGTTTTCACCGCTAAGGCGAAACGTATATGGCGCATTGCCTCTGTTTATGGAATGGTCAATCTTTCCTCCCATAGACATAAACGAAAACATCGAATTGAAACGTCTAATGTTTTTCAAGAAATACTTACTCATGGCGGTCACACCACGAAATAATTCAAGATAAGTATCATCTGGTTGTCAAACATCGGGAAGTTCAACTTTGCCATTATAACAACAAAGGGAAAAAGCTCCTTCTTCATTACTACTACTTGGTCTGTAACTTCGGCTTTCCACAACAAAGCATTGCAACTTGGACACATAACGGATTGATTACCATGATCAAGATATTCTTGTAATATTTCAATATAAGATTTTGGAATTAATTAGTATACATAAATACTTAATAAATAATTTAAAGAAAATTATGAAATAAATATCATACATGAAGATATTCCTTTATAAACGTCTACAACATTTGTTAGTGCACGGTTTTGCGTCTTGAGTCTTTGTAATTATCGTTAACGTATTTGTTTTATATTTAATGTAATAAACAATTAAGTTTAAGTCTAGTTCGTTATATGTATTGTCTAGTTCGCTAGGGGATGTTAGCGAACTAAGACTTAAGGTTATTCCCTCTGATTCGTTAGGGGATGTTAACGAATCAGAGGATGATTCGTTAAGCTATTTTGTTTTATTTATGTATGTAACGAAGTAGCGTCTGGTTCGCTAGGGGATGATAGCGAACCAGACCTATCTTCTATATATAGTGAACACTGTTCACGCTTAATTTAAGTTTTTGAGAGCTAATTAACAAAACTTAGTCCAGATTCTCTCTCAATATTCATCCTAATATTATACAATTACTAATATATACATACTGATAATACATACACATATACAACACTGAATCAAAGGTAATTATGAGCTAGATCTAAAGTTAAGGTATTAATCTATTATAAACGGATCTGAGATCTGTTATTTGTTATTAGATTGTTACTGTGTTGTCACACCTCAAAATTTCCACTAACGGAGTTTTACCGTAAGGCGGGTGACAAACCAGGATCCGAACACATTAATCACACCAAACGACATCTACATGGTCTTAAAAGTTTTAACAAATCAAAATAAAATGTTCAGAGTACTTAAGTGCTAGTGCGGAAGCTAAACAAAGTGAACAAGTTTAAATAATTCATGGCGCTACAAGCGCAAAACCAATATCAAGTAAATGTTTTCAAACTTAAACCAATGCGAGTCCATGCATGCAATGTTATCCTAATCCAAGTGCTTGCTAGTGACCTGAGGAAAACATGCTAAAAAGAGTCAACACATATGGTTGGTGAGTTCACAGGTTTTCAAAGTAAGTTATGCTCTATCAGTTCATAAACATTTATAAATAAAAGTGGCCCATGGTTAACTACACTTAGTTAACTCGTTGCCGCATAGTGTTATGTTTCCATCACGACCGAAGCTGACTAGTTATTGCCTCAAGTCAAGTATTGCCAAAACTTAACAATGTTTGGTCAAAGTTACACCCCGTTCGACCTCCAGTCGAGAATAATGCAGGGTGGGTTTGTTAAACCCAATAGTACTATTTAAATTTACCACGCCAGTTAACCTTAGTTAACGGTCCGATGTTCGTGAGGACTTTCCATGGCAAAGAAACACTACGTTATAAGCAACCAAACGGTTGTGTAAAGATTTAGAGCAAGTAAAGTAAAACAGTTTTGCATGTTTCCTCCCCCAAAGGAAAGGTATAAAAGTGGGGCCGTAAACTCACCTTGTTGGTGCTTCGGGTATTACACAAATCCGACCGAAGTAAATGCGTCACGTGCTAAGACCCTAAAAATGCAAGTACGTAAGTAACTTGTGGGATGGTTCCTAGAACCACTAGTATCCAACAATCTCCCATTGTTTTTTAAAAAGACTTTTGACCAAAGTTTGACTTTTGTTGACTTTGACTAAAGTTGACTTTGACTAAAGTTTTGACCTTTGACTAAAATATTGACCTTTGACTAAAAGGTTGGACTTAGAATGTTTACCTTATAATTCTAGTCACACTTAATCAGTCATCAAGTATACACACTTAGCCATATTCCTTGCAATTCTATGATCAATACACTTTCACAACATCACAAGCAAGACTAACTATTTAGTCAACTAGTTCTAAGTTGACTTAAAAAGTCAAAGTTCTAATTTACCACAACTAACATATCACAATTCGCAATTATCTCAATTCAACCAACATCTTTATCACCTTTAACAATTTATACCACCTAAACCGATTTCTCTCATCAATCGAAACTCACAATTAAATTACCAAATAAATCACACACGTACACATAAGTATTAGGTTCAACATATATTTTTCTCACAATTTTTGGATTTACCAATTTGTCCAGAATATTCATATACTACAACAACATGATTTATATTTCTATAACAACACAGCAGTAATCAAAAATTTGTCAAAAATTCTATATTTGTCCAATTGATGCAAGACAAATTGGACTAGATTTCTAATTCAATTTACAACATCCTAGAAGTAGAATTATATCCATATCTATTTTTATCATCAAGTTATGAAATTTACAACTCAACTCAGAATTATTTTCTCTAATTTAGATTTGCATCCTGATTTTGTAAATTAATAAAAAGTATTCAAACAGTGTCCAAAAATTAAGATTTCAAACTTTCTGAAAACTAGATTCAAAGTACATGTTCATAGAATCAAAAATCGATCAAAAACTCAAATATATCATCAAGTTATCAACAATCCAAATCCGTAACATCTAATCTGCCAATAAACAGTTTTAACCACAATCAACTACAAATCACAACTTTTCTATCCTTTTGATTTAAAATCATCAAGAAACATTCTTACCAAATCAAATTTCATGTCTTATTTTTATCCATTTGATTTCATAAGAAAAGTAAAAACACATGTATTTATAAAAGACTCAAAAATACTAATCAAGACACATACAAAAATCCTTTTTATTTGTCAAACTTTGATCATCCCTTTCATGATCCAACCATTTGGATACAAGATTCATATGAATTAATAGAAAAAGAAACATATAAACATAATAATCTACTCACTTTGCTTGATCAAATGCTTAAACCCTTGTTTACTAATAATCACCAACTTGTTTGTTTTGAAGATGATACTTGAAGATGATTGTTTGTATGAAAGAAAATGAGAGTATGTGTGTGTGGTGAGTATCACGGCCAAAGAGAGAGGAAAAGGGAAAGGAAAAGGTGTTGGCATCCAATAGTTGTAACCTCCTTGTTATTAACAACCCCTTTATGATTGATTTAATGAATATGATACTTAGGTTATCTTTTATTTATTTATTTGTGACATGGTACATAATTTAATAAACATTTCCTATGTAACATAAACTAAGGTTCCTTTTAAATAATAAACATGTTACATGACATACAATATAACCTATTTAATCATTTAGCTTACTACAATCACATCATCATATAATAACCATAATATAACATATTAATCACATAGCACATTATACTTATCATACATGTTATATGACATGTTTATTATAACATGCAAGACAAGTTTATTATCCTAGTTATAATTAGTCACTTATCCTTGCTTAAGTCACCAATGACACGTTGACTTAAATATACGCATACATGACATCACATGTACAAGAGTTCATACTCATAGTTATCAGAACTAACTGAGTTTACTGACACAGTCAACAGGATTTAACTGGGTTTAGTTAACAGAGTTAACCTGAAATTTGCAATTGTCACATGTGTTGTGTTCCAACAAGTGGTATCAAAGCTGTTGGGGCTCGATTACACTTGATTCGATTGTTTATTAGTATTTACTTTTATTAGTTTTCGGTTTTAGTTAAAATTTGGATTAATTTAAGGTTAATTAACTGAATTATGGACGATTTGGATTGAATTTGAGGTGTTTAAAGGTATTGGTAAGGGTTTATGAGTTGGAATTGAGGTTTGGATTGGTTTTAAGTGGATTTGTTACCGGTTTTGGTTTAAGGCCGATACAGAGTGTGTGTTTTGGTATAATTGGACGAGTAATCGAGGTTAATTGGTTACGAGTTTAGGTGTTTTGGGTTCGCGATCGAATTACGAGTGTTTTGATTAGTTATTTGTTCGGTTTGGTTTAGTATCGAGTTAGTATTACAAATTTTCAGTTTCTGGGTTGATGTTCATAATTTCCAGATTTCTAGAAATTCTTTTTGAAGATTTGAAGATGAATATGATTCGCTATCATCTTTCTGATGATTCTCTATATTATTCACTTTGATTCGTTATCTAAATTAGTTGATTCGTCATAACATTCAAGTGATTAACTGATTCGTGTTATTTGTTAGTTCGTGTTATCTGATTCGTTATTTGGGATTAACTGATTCGTGTGACTATAACATAAAGGAGGCTGAACAAAACTTTGCATTTTTGTCTGCCTTTATGTCCTCTTACGAGAATTTGGTGAGTAGTAAGATTGCAACTAGTGATTTAACCGATGAAGATTATGATCAAATTGATCCCGATGATCTCGAGCTCTTGGATTTAAAGTGGAACATGGCAATGATTGTTCGTAAGGTAAAAAGATTTATGCAAAGAACCGGAAAAGATCTTCCTGCCCTGAATAAGAAGTTAGGTTTTGAAAAGTTGAAGGTAAAATGTTATAACTGTCAAGAATTCGGGCACTTTGCGAAAGAATGTGACAAGCCAAAGAAAGAGTATACTGGTCCTCGTGGTCAAAATCAAAATTCCTCCATACCACGGGTCAATGATGCTGAAAAGAAATCGTCTACTTCTGGGTCACATGCAGTTTTAGCTAATGGAAGTGATTGGTCACAACGACTATTGTGCAATGAAAATCAAGCTAATCTAGCTATGTTTGGGTATCCTGAATACGTTCAAGATATAAGTGGAAGTGAAGTTTCTTCTGATGCTGAAACTGAGTCTGAATCTGATAATTCAAGTGAAAAGCTTCCAACTAGCTTTGCTTGTATGCGAAGATCAGGGATTCTACCACATCTGCTTGCATGGCCAAACAAAGTGAGGTTAGTAATTCTAAATCTAAGTTATCATGTGTTGATTGTGAGTATAATAAGTCCAAGATAGACTCATTAAAACTTCAAAATGATAATTTGCTGAAAGAGATTGTATCTTTAAAAGATACTTATAGGCAATCCTTGACCTCTCAAATCAACACAAGAGAGAAATTTGAGGCATTGACTGTAAGCAATCATGATCTTAAAGCCGAGTTATCTGTAAAAATGACAATTAATGACCAAAAGTTTCAAGAAATTTTGAAACATTGTTCAAAGATAACCGAGCTTGAAAATGAGGTTCTTGAGTTAAAGAATAAATTGAGTAAATTTCAAAATTCATCTTTTCTGTTGAATGAAATTATCGAAGTTTCTGGAAAACAAAAGGACTCAAAGAAAGGTATAGGTTTTGATGAAATTCCTCCACCATTTCACAATGATTATAAAATTAATCCTTTTGCTCCAACTGAGGAAGATGTTATTACCAAAGAACCTACAATTTCAGAAAAATCAAAACATGTTTCTAACAAAGGTCTTAAACCCCAAACTTCAACTCAGAAACCTCATGTTCAAAGCAACAAAGTTTTTGTAAAAAATGTTGACAAAGTTATCATTGAGAATGTAATTGAATCGGAAATTATACACAAGAACAAGAACATTCCAAGTTCTAATCACATACTGTGTGAACCTCATGAATTTGAGGAGGCTGTGTATGGTTCACACACAACTAAGATGAAACAAGATGTTGTTGTCAAACCAGTGAAGTCTAAGAAACCAGAAAAACCCCAAATTTCTGATGAGGATTTGTTGCGTTTTATAAATCCTAATACATCTAAGCCATCATCTGCTCGTGTATTTAAGTTAAAAGGGATGGACACAATGTTCACTGAGAAAGACATTCCAATAAGTATCATTAAACCTGAACTAATTGAGAGTGTGTTTCAAAATGAAACTTCCAAGGTTCGTGAACTTGAACGTCAATATGCTCAAGCGAAAACATTAGTTCCATCTGACCCATTGACTAATGCAAAGCAGTTTTTAAAACAAGCTAAGAAAATTAATTTTGTGAAGTCAACTGGGACCGATACATTAAAAAGTTTTTCGAACTGTTCTAATTTAGATTTTTACTTGAAAAAGAAATCTGAATTATCTGATGAGTTTGCTAAGAGCATGACCAAAAATGCGAGTCATCATCAAACTTCTCCGTCATTCGTTCCAACTACCTCTCAACATCATCGTGTAGACATGCGAAGCTGCTTTCTTTGCGGTCAGCATGGTCATGTAGTGAGGAATTGTAGTCAGAAGAGCTATCAGAATCTTCATTCTTTTATCAAGGACCATTATAAGCCGGTTCCTGTGGTAAAGGAAATTCTGAAACGACCTATGTCGTATGCTGATGATACTCATATTATGTTTTCTGATATACATCCTCGAAAAGTGATTCATATGAATGAAACTCATGGTTCTATCAAACCTAAGTTTATTCCTGTTACACCCTTATGCAAGAATGAAAATTCAAATGTGGTTCAAGCCGCTTACTTAAGACGAAAGTCTAAGAAGCCTGTAACTTATTCTCAAGTTGCTGAACAACAATTGAATGCAACTAAGGTTAATTTTTCTCAAGAAAACCAAAAAGTGCCCAAGACTGAGGCCTGGGCTGCCTTTTTGAACTAATCATTTTTCTTTTATGTGTAGGGTTCATCCAAGACCATTTCTGGTTAAAACTGGATCATGGACAGTGGATGTTCTCGTCCTATTACTGGAAATCGCAACCTCTTATCAAATGTGAGAAATATTCAAGGGGGTTATGTGGCGTTTGCTGGGAATTCTGGGGGTATGATTACACAGGAATGTGATGTTTCAAATGGGAAGATTAAGTTTGAGAAAGTTAACTATTGTGATAAAGTGGACCATAATTTATTGAGTGTGTCGCAAATTTGTGATAAGCAATACACTACGATATTTACAGATAAAGAGTGTCTGATCTTGAAACCGGGTTATGTGATTCCCGAGGACATGGTTGTCATGCGATCACCACGATCAAATGATATTTATGTCTTAAATATGAATACTAGTGTATCTACATCGATCGAAACGTGTTTTATCTCGAAAGCAACCGAGAAAGACTCAGTGCTTTGGCATCGAAGAATGGGTCATATACATGTTCGAAAAATGAACTACCTAATGGCAAACGATTTGGTATAAGGGGTGTCATTAAAGAACTTTAAGTTATCCGATCACTATGTTGCTTGTAAGAATGGCAAATAGAAGAAGAAACCTCACCCATCTAAGTTATTAAATTCCATTGATACTCCGCTTGAACGACTTCATATGGATTTGTTCGGTCCAGGGAATCGTGCGAGTATTTCTGGAGACTGGTATTGCCTAGTCGTGACTGATGATTATTCGAGATACTCATGGGTCTTATTTATGAGTTCGAAAGATCAAACGCCTGTTTTGGTACAAAACCTTATCACTAAAATCGAATCACTTTACAAACAAAAGGTGAGGAGAATTCGCAGTGATAATGGAACTGAATTCAAAAACACTATATTGGATTTCTTTTGTCTCCAAAAAGGAATTCACCGTGAATATAGTGCACCTTATGTACCTCAACAAAATGGTGTTGCTGAACGAAAGAATAGAACTTTGATTGAAGCTGCAAGGACTATGCCCGCTGATTCTAAGCTTCCTATACAATTTTGGAATGAGGCGGTGAATACGGCTTGTTATACACTCAATCGTGTTCTAACAATTAAACGACTCAAGAAGACCAGTTATGAATTATTGAATAATCGTAAGCCTAACTTAAAGTATTTGGAACCTTTTGGGTGTCCTTGTACTATGTTAAGAACGGATGTGGGTAAATTTGATGAAAAGGCCATTGAAGGTTATTTCTTGGGGTATGCGTCTCCTAAGAAACGGGATTTTAATTTTACGTCTGGTTGTGTTGAAGAGTGGTACCATGTTGACTGTCAAAAGTACACCACTCCTCCACAAGGGAAAGGTCCCGACTGGATGTTTGACTACGATGGCTTGTTCAATTCATTTACTCCATCAACCGATCATCCAGATGAAGATTTAGTCCGTGCTTATTTTGAAGAACATTTAGAAATGCCAAGATTTGCAGGTTCAAATGATGTTGAAGCTCCATTGGTTGCTCCAACTGAAGAACCTGACAATGAGTCTCCTGTTCATCATGTTAATACTTCTACTTCATCTGATGATAATGCAATTGTGGATCAAGTTATTGAACTTGACAGTGATGTTTCATCTCCTGAATTGGGTGAACATTACACTAATTTATTTGAAAATGTTGCTATTTCTGAAAATCCTACTCCCAGGATTCATAATTATCATCCACATGAAAACATTATTGGAGACCTTGATGTGGGAGTTCAAACTCGTCGTCAAGTTGCTTCCTCGGGTGAAAATAATATTTTATGTGTTTATGCCGATTTACATTCCACTGGTATTCTAAATACAGCTAAATTCTCTTGTTTTTTATCCCAAGTTGAGTCTACAACTCCTCGTGTAGCTCTGCAAGATCCATCTTGGGTATAGGCCATGCAAGAAGAATTACAGCAATTTGCACGTTTAGGTGTTTGGGATCTTATTGACAAACCTACTAGAGTCAAGAAAGCAATTCCAACAAAGTGGGTATTTAAATGTAAGAAAGATGATCGTGGGGTAATTGTGAGAAACAAGGCACGTTTAGTGGTGCAAGGTTTTCATCAGCAAGAGGGTATTGATTACACTGAGGTTTATGCTCCAGTTGCAAGATTAGAGTCGATTCGAATCTTCCTTGCATATGTTGCTTACAAGAATATCAAAGTGTATCAAATGGATGTTAAAAGTGCTTTTCTCAACGGTGAACTTCATGAGGAAGTGTTTGCTCTACAGCCTCCAGGTTTTGAAGATCCTGATTATCCTGACCGTGTTCATCGTTTAAACAAGGCATTATATGGTCTACATCAAGCCACAAGAACTTGGTATGGCACGCTCGCCGACCATTTGACGGATAATGGTTTCAAACGTGGAACTGTCGACTGCACGTTGTTTTATAAGAATATTGGTGATGATCTTCTCCTTGTTCAGATTTATGTCGATGGCATAATCTTTGGGTCTACAAAGGATACATTGTGTAAGGAGTTCGAGAAGTCTATGCAAACCAAGTTTGAGATGAGTTCGATGGAGAGATGAATTTCTTTTTAGGGTTGCAGGTTCATCAGTCTGCGAAGGGAATCTTCATTCATCAGACAAAATCTGTGAACGACGTCTTGAGCCGATTCAAGATTACTACCGGAATAATCCCTTCTACTCCTCTTCCCGTGGGTCACAATTTATCACCGGATGAATTGGAGGATACCGTTGATCCTACCCTCTATCGTGCCATGATTGGTTCTTTAATGTATTTAACGGCTTCTCGCCCTGATATTATGTTTGTTGTTTGTCTTTGTGATAGGTATCAAGCAAGTCCACGAGTGACTCACCTAGATGCGGTCAAGAGAATTCTTCAGTATTTGAGGGGAAATCCAGACATCGGGTTGTGGTACCCCAAGGATGATACTTTCGATCTTACTGCTTATTCAGACTCGGACTATGGAGGTTGCAAGATCAATTTCAAGTCAACCACGGCAGGATGTCAATTTTTGGGAAACTGGCTTGTTTCCTGGCAGTGTAAGAAGCAGACAACGGTCTCCACTTCAACCGCCGAAGCTGAGTATGTTGCAGCCTCGAGTTGCTGTTCCCAGGTTTTGTGGATACAACAACATCTTCGCGACTACGGTTTGAAGTTTCTTACTACTCCCATTTTGATTGATAATTCTGCTGCCATTAGTATCACTAAGAATCCCGTACAACATTCTAAAACGAAACATATCGAAATACAATATCATTTTATACGGGATTGTTATGAAAAGAAATTAATTGATCTTGAGAAAGTGCACACTGATTTTCAAAAAGCCGATCTATTTACCAAAGCGTTTGATAAAACACGTTTTAATTTTTTACTTGGTTTATATGGATTGAAGACTCTTGCTGAGATCCTAAAGTTAGGATGATTATCTTACTTTAGTTTGTTCTATTTTCAATTTTATTTTGTTTTTAGATTTTAGGGGGTGAATCTCAGAAAATTCAAAAATATTCTGCCTTTAGTTTGTATAGATAAAACCCAAAAACATTATAAAACTTTGAAAAATCAAAAATAGTGTGTTCTTTCTTGTTTTATCCTAATATTTGAAAAACCAAAAACATAAAAACATTTTAAAATTAGAAAATACCAAAAAGATTATGATGTTTATTTGTACAGAAAATTTTGAAAAAGTCAAAAAGAATGTGAATTTTTCTTGTTTTTGTAAATAAAAATCCGAAAAGACAAAAAGATTGTGTTTTTAGTTTGTAAAGAGAAAAACCAAAAAGATTTTGGCTTATGATCGCTGAAAATCATGTCATTTGCTTCTATTTTGAAGGACATATACTTGTGTATGTTTGGTCCTGATAATTTCTTGTAAATATTCGGGTTAGCCATTCACCTGACAAACTGGAAAGTACTTGGGGCGTTCATTAAGCTTTCTACTTTATTTTTAGCTGAAAATTTAGTCAGTTATTTAATTTTGTGAAGCGTGCTTGCATGTTTTGGTCATGTTCTCTACTTTTAATGGATAGGATAGCCATTAATTTATGAACTTAAATTAACTGGGGCAATTTAAATCATTTTGTTTTATGCTCCTCAAAATTTTAAGGTTTTGAAGCAAAAAGAGAAAATGATAGTACATTGATTATTTAACCCCAAGTCCAGAAAGAAATAAGCTTAAAAGACTGAGTGTTTAATCTTTGGTGCATTGATAGGTCTTAAACAAGCTATTAGAGTAAAGTTAGTGATATAAACTTAAAGAAAAGCCAAATTGAAAGAGGTGTTAGTCTCTAGCAAAAGTCTCGGTGAAGATGGCAGAAATGTAATAACCAGTCATACTCAATCCTTATTGCTGTTGATCACCAAAAATATAATAAAGCAAATAACAAGCGTTAGGATTCTGGACACTGTGAGTCTTTATGCGGCTTAATCATCTGCGTATTCATAAACATGAATATTTCACTCGCTTTCTAGAGCAAACCCAAAGTCATTAAACTTGATCACCGCTGTACTTTG